>NW_006282381.1:112784-116735 GCF_000327345.1 Myotis davidii
AGAGCGTGCCCACTGACCTGTGTCCCCCTCAGGGTGGCGGCCCTCCTTCCGCTACTACAGCAAGTGGGCGGCGCTGTTCGGGGCGGTCATCTCCGTGGTCATCATGTTCCTTCTCACCTGGTGGGCGGCCCTCATCGCCATCGGCGTGGTCCTCTTCCTCCTGCTCTACGTCATCTACAAGAAGCCAGGTGCGCGTGTCGGGCTGCGAGGGCCCGTGGCCCCCACTCCCCGGAGGCCACCAAGCAGGCCGTCCGACCCCTCAGCCCCCACACCTCACCTCTAGGCCCTCCCCTGGGCACCCAGGACCCCGCCTGCCCAGGCCCGTCCTGAGAGTGGGCCCTGGTGTACACACCTAGGCCTGAGGGTGGCCAGGTCCGGCTGACGGTAGGGCAGGGGCACGGCATGGCCCGTGTGCTGGGGTGTCTGCGTGCATGCCGGCAAGGATGCCGGGGTGACAGCCAGCAGGGGGCAGGTGCAGAACTCCAGGGAAACCCAGAATTCGATATCTGAACGCGGTCTTCAGGCCATTGCCCGGGTCTGTTTGTCAAGGGAGGGGGTCATTCGGCAGAGTTTAATATCTTGATGTACAACTTTTAAACAGGTAGCCGCACGGTATGTGCAAAGGTTAAGAACAGGTGCCAGGCGGCCTGCTCCCCTGGGTGCTGGGTTCTAAAGAATGCCACCCCCCCTCCTGTGTCTGCCTTCTCCCTGTGGTTCTGACCTCACGCTCCCCCGCTCCCCACAGAGGTGAACTGGGGCTCCTCCGTGCAGGCCGGCTCCTACAACATGGCCCTGAGCTACTCCGTGGGCCTCAACGAGGTGGAGGAGCACATCAAGAACTACCGGTGAGCACAGCTTCGGGCCCGGGACCCGGGCCACCTCCCCTGCCTGGGAGGCTCCAGGCCGAGACCTGTCCACTGACCAGGGCAGACCTGGGGTGGGCACAGCCCCCACCAGGGAGGGAACAGAGGTGCCCTGCTGGGGATCAGGGGGCGGGGTTGACATTGCCAACCAAGGGGACCAAGCCCGAGGGGTGAGCTCTCTGTATCTGAGAAGATGCTCTTTGCAGTGCGAAGGGCTCCATCAGGCCGACAGGTGGGGGAACGTCCACACAAGGACCCGAGAGGCTGGCTGAGAACTTTGTGAGGCGCAACCTGGCCACAGGCCTCCCTTCCCGCCCCCCTTCCCGCCAGATCGTCATGCTAACGATCGGCTCTATTTATGTTGCTTCGCTGCGCCAGTGCCCTACACCGTCCCACCACAGCCTCTGAGGCGTATGAAATTACTAACCCCATTCACAGACGAGCACGCTGAGGCACAGAGTGGTTAGGGAACTGACCCCGGGTCACCCAGCGGAGTGGCCAATTTTGTCTAACTGAGTCTGGTAGCTGCCCTTGACCATGACCCATGACCCTGGGCTGCCTCTAGACTCAGAGGCTGAGCCACCCACCCAGGTGATGACAGGGTGAGCTGGTACGTGACCGGCCTCCCCTCCACCCCCCCACCCCCATCTTTATTCTCCCACCACCGTGCTGGGCTGGGCAGCAGCACCAGGGGGAGTGGTGAAAAGGGTGGTTTGCCAAGTGGAGCTTTTGGTGGCCGGAGCAAGAAGGACAAAGGAGACCCCGTGTGGCGGCCACCGTGAAATCTGCCAGGGCTCGAGAGCCACCCTTGGGTCCCAGATGGGAAGATGAGGTCCAGTGTGCAGGGGCCTCCCAGAGGCCACACAGTGGTTCTAAGCAGGGAGGCCAGGAGCTGGTAGAAATCCGGGCCCCCGCGTTGGCACCCAGACCCCCGGGGGCTCTGTCCGGATGGTTCATCCCTTTCCCTTTCCCCTCCTCAGCCCCCAGTGCCTGGTGCTCACGGGGCCCCCCAACTTCCGCCCGGCCCTGGTGGACTTTGTGGGCACCTTCACGCGGAACCTCAGCCTGATGATCTGCGGCCACGTGCTCATCGTGAGTGCCCCCTGGAGGTGGGGTGGGGCTGTGCTCCTCAGGGGCCCGGGGCGAGATGTCCACCCACGGGACCCCCCCCCGCTCCTCTCCCTCCCCTACGTCCAGCCCAGCGGGCAGCCTCCAGGGCAGGAGAGGGGCTGAGTTTCAGGCCAGGGGCAAAGACAGTCCCTGATGTCACCTGTCCCCTCCCGCCCCAGGGACCCCGCAAACAGAGGATGCCCGAGCTCCGGGCCATCGCCAACGGGCACACCAAGTGGCTAAACAAGAGGAAGATCAAGGCCTTCTACTCAGACGTCATCGCCGAGGACCTGCGCAGCGGGGTCCAAGTTCTCATGCAGGTGCCCGGGCTCGGGGTGACCTGGAGGCAGGGCATCCTGGGGGCTGGCTGAGGACCCCGTTGCTGCAGCAGGAGCCCCACCTTCCTTGCCTCTCCACATAAGCCCCGTGGAATGCACAGGCCCCGGGAAACGGACTGGGAAGCCCGTGCGGGCTGTGCCACCTTGGGATCCTCTAGTCTTGAGTGTTCTTTTAAAGATGTAATTTACCAACGGCAACGTGGAAAAAAAAAAGTTAAGCATATGGTTTTCATATGGAGACCTACTCAGTGGTAGGAAACCACCAGGCAGGTCAAGGTTGCGAACATTCCCCTGGGCAAGTCGTTTTACTGCTAGGTTTTCTCATCTGTGAAATGGGCTCCATAGATGAATGACAGGTGTTGATTCTGACAATATATGGGCATCCCTTTTCATAGTTTTAAAGATTTCCCAAAGTTAAAAAAAAAAAAAGAACATGTAGGGTCTCCTTTTGGGGTTATGCCACCCCTTTAAAATGATTAACTTTGTTATCTGAAATCCACCTCGAAATATTAAATAATATTTTAAACATTAAAAAAACAGAGAGCTATCAAAGATATATGGGTTAGATGACCCAGGAATATGCCAACCTTGACACCCGTGTTCAAGCCCCTTATTGAGAAATAATTCGAGAGAGAAACAGGCGCTGGGATAATTAATCCAGGACAAATGGGACAGTCCAGTCACCAGCCAGGCCTGGACAGGCCACAGGGGGTCTTTGCCTTTCTCATGGTGTGTCCGGGCCGACAGGACCCTGGACAAGGGGGTGTATTTCCTGGGTCCTTTGCCACGTGGGGGAGAGAGCAGCTGGGCCGAGAGCCCCACTCTAGTCACAGACCAGGGCCCCAGGGGTGTGAGGCCTGACTCCCCACCTCGTCCCTCTCCGTGCAGGCCGGCTCCTACAACATGGCCCTGAGCTACTCCGTGGGCCTCAACGAGGTGGAGGAGCACATCAAGAACTACCGGTGAGCACAGCTTCGGGCCCGGGACCCGGGCCACCTCCCCTGCCTGGGAGGCTCCAGGCCGAGACCTGTCCACTGACCAGGGCAGACCTGGGGTGGGCACAGCCCCCACCAGGGAGGGAACAGAGGTGCCCTGCTGGGGATCAGGGGGCGGGGTTGACATTGCCAACCAAGGGGACCAAGCCCGAGGGGTGAGCTCTCTGTATCTGAGAAGATGCTCTTTGCAGTGCGAAGGGCTCCATCAGGCCGACAGGTGGGGGAACGTCCACACAAGGACCCGAGAGGCTGGCTGAGAACTTTGTGAGGCGCAACCTGGCCACAGGCCTCCCTTCCCGCCCCCCTTCCCGCCAGATCGTCATGCTAACGATCGGCTCTATTTATGTTGCTTCGCTGCGCCAGTGCCCTACACCGTCCCACCACAGCCTCTGAGGCGTATGAAATTACTAACCCCATTCACAGACGAGCACGCTGAGGCACAGAGTGGTTAGGGAACTGACCCCGGGTCACCCAGCGGAGTGGCCAATTTTGTCTAACTGAGTCTGGTAGCTGCCCTTGACCATGACCCATGACCCTGGGCTGCCTCTAGACTCAGAGGCTGAGCCACCCACCCAGGTGATGACAGGGTGAGCTGGTACGTGACCGGCCTCCCCTCCACCCCCCCACCCCCATCTTTATTCTCCC
>NW_006282381.1:118111-121012 GCF_000327345.1 Myotis davidii
GTGTATTTCCTGGGTCCTTTGCCACGTGGGGGGGGAGAGCAGCCGGGCTGAGAGCCCCACTCTAGTCACAGACCAGGGCCCGGGGGTGTGAGGCCTGACTCCCCACCTCGTCCCTCCCCGACGCAGGCCGTGGGTCTGGGGAGGATGAAGCCCAACATCCTGGTGGTCGGGTTCAAGACCAACTGGCAGTCGGCTCACCCGGCCACGGTGGAGGACTACATCGGCATCCTGCAGTGAGTGAGGGCTCGCGGGGGGCGGGGCCTGGGTCTGTCCATTTGGGCCTTTGGGGTCCCTGGGCCTTGGGAAGGGCAGGGGAGCAGTGTTGACGTAAGACGCTGAGTCACTGGTTCACAGCTGAGAAAGGGGCCAAACAGGTAACACAGCAAAGTGGCCCAGGTGTGGGGCTCCAGGGAGCAGTGGGGACTGTGGCGAACTGGAGACAGGCTCTCGGCTCCAGTCAGTTGTGCCAGGAAGGAACATGGGCCAGCGTTGCCAGGTCTGCCAGGCCCACAGAGAAGCTGAAGCTGTGGGTGTTCAGGCGAAACCCTGTGCCCGCCTGTGGGCTGCAGGACAGATGCAGGTAGCCAGCGGAGGAGCTGAGGTAGCACCTAGGAGCAGGCGGTGAAACCAGGCCTCTGTGGGGGCGACAGCATGGGGAATGGACGGGGGGTTAACTCCACACCCTTCCTCGTTCATCTGGCGGGAATGTTACAGCAGGAGCTGGGGACACCTGCTCTCCGCTCCCCCAGCTCCCGCATCCCACGAGTCCAACCCCTGAAAGGTCCCTGTCCCAGAGACGTGCAATCCTTAGCCTGTTAGATCAGCCCTAATGGGGGGCCCTCGGACCCTGTGTCCACCTGCAGTGAGGGTACTCTGATACATGATCCATATAGACAACCCCTTCTTCAGTGTGTGAGCGTGGGCGGGCTACTCCCCAAAACTCGGCTTTTGGGCTGTGAAATGAAGTAATAATTCCCACCCACCCCCACCTCTGTTGCCAGAGTTGTGGGGATTATTCAAACCTATCAGGAGGACAGGGCCCGGCTCGAAGGCCGGTCTGACTCTGTTTCCCCCTGAGTGCAGGGTCCTGGGATCCACAGTGTACCAACCGCAGAGCCAGAGGGTCCTGGGGACCCTCCATGCTGCCTGTACATTGCACAGATGGGGAGACTGAGGTCCAGAGAAGAGAAAGGGGATGGTGGGAGGCAGGCCAGCTCCAGACCTCTGGTTTTTGGGGGGGCTGGGGGCCGGGGCTGCAGGAGCCTGACCCCACCTCCTCTCTTTCCAGCGACGCCTTTGATTTCAACTACGGAGTGTGCGTCATGAGGATGCGCGAGGGGCTCAACATCTCGGAGGTGATGCAGGCGCACAGTGAGTGCCCGCCCCGCTGCTTGGCACCCCTGTCAAAATCCGCAACAGGATCCCAGAAAGTTCTAGAACCCAATTTTTTTTAAGTGGTCGTGGGACGAGAGAGGGAAATGAGTAAGGAATGAAGGCCACAGACTCCTAGAAAGTCGTTTTTTTATGGCCCCTTAGAAATCATCAGGTTTCCAAATGGAGAAACTGAGGCCCAGGGAGGGGACGTGGTCCATTCAAGGTCACGCTTCTCGCTGGGGGCAGCCCAGGCCTCAGAGCTGCCGGAGCCGGTCAGTGCTTAAGTGACCAGATTGGCTAAGAAGGACCCGGAAAGAGGGGAGAGGAACGCCCAGGGGAACACCCGATAGGAAAACACACAGGAGGGCCAGGGAAACGGGACGTCTTGGTCTCCGAGACCATCGCTGGGCGCGGAGAGGGGTGTGTTTAGCGTGTAAAGTCACGTATGAATATGCGGACTCTGAGTTCATGCGAAATAAACGACACGCATGAAAACAAATGGGGGCTGTGGGCCCGGGAATGAAAGGGGCGGCTGCTGTTTCTCGCAGGCAGGGCCAGGGTCCCGAGTTCATGCGAAATAAACGACACGCGTGAAAACAAATGGGGGCTGTGGGCGGGGAACGGAAGGGGCGGCCGCTGTTTCTCGCAGGCAGAGCCGGGGTCCTGTCACCGCCAGGCCTGCCCGGCACGGGGCACGGGGCACGGGGCATGGGACACGGGGCAGTCAGTGAACATTCACACAGAGGGTCTTTGCGAGTGGCAGCCAGGCTCCTGATGATGCTGATCCAGGCGCTGGGGGTGCGGAGGGAGCTGCTGGGAGACGCAGGGGACCCACATCAGACAGTGTCGGAGGGGCCCAGCAGCCTCTCTGAGCCGGGGCCCTGGGGGGAGGCGCTCCTGGTCCCGGGGCACCCACCACCAGGACTGCGGGGGGAAGGGAGCCCTGTCTGAGGGATGGAGCAAGCGGGTGGGGCTGGAGCGAGATCCGTGGAAGGTGGGGTGTCAGACTTGCCTCCTTGCAAAAGGGGGAGAAAGAACTGGGGGTCCCGGGGCGAGGATGGTCTGGAACACAGCTGCTGTCCCTCTCTTGCAGTTAACCCCGTGTTTGACCCGGCCCAGGACGGCAAGGAAGCCAGCGCCAGCAGGGCCCGGCCGTCCGTCTCTGGCACACGTCCGTCCCCAGCCCGCTCAGGGCTCAGGGCTCTCCCCCCGCGTGGCAGCTAGTGGGGGCCGCGGGGGAGCTTGGTCAAGGGCAGGGGAGGCCCCTGGGATCTCTGGGGTGGGGTAACTGTGGGGGAGGGGTGGCTGGGGCAGCATTGATGACTGCAGACCTGACGGAGAATTTGGTGTCTGGGCATCTGGGCATCATGGGAACACACCCAGCAGGCTCTGGGGCCTGTGTCCCACCCCCTCAAGGCTCTCTGGCCATGCTCAACTGTCAGGGGAGGGGCAGGGTTTTCCTTCAGTTTCTCCCTACCCTCTTCTTCCCCCATTCCCCCCTCTGCTCCCGCCACGCTCTGGGAGGCA
>NW_006282381.1:123351-124037 GCF_000327345.1 Myotis davidii
CCCCTCCTCTCTTTCCAGCGACGCCTTTGATTTCAACTACGGAGTGTGCGTCATGAGGATGCGCGAGGGGCTCAACATCTCGGAGGTGATGCAGGCGCACAGTGAGTGCCCGCCCCGCTGCTTGGCACCCCTGTCAAAATCCGCAACAGGATCCCAGAAAGTTCTAGAACCCAATTTTTTTTAAGTGGTCGTGGGACGAGAGAGGGAAATGAGTAAGGAATGAAGGCCACAGACTCCTAGAGTGTCGACTTTTCATGGCCCCTTAGAGCTCATCAGGTTCCCAAATGGAGAAACTGAGGCCCAGGGAGGGGACGTGGTCCATTCAAGGTGACGCTTCTCGCTGGGGGCAGACCAGGCCTCAGAGCTGCTGGAGCCGGTCAGTGCTTAAGTGACCAGATTGGCTAAGAAGGACCAGAAAGAGGGGAGAGGAACGCCCAGGGGAACACCCGATAGGAAAACACACAGGAGGGCCAGGGAAACGGGACGTCTTGGTCTCCGAGACCATCGCTGGGCGCGGAGAGGGGTGTGTTTAGCGTGTAAAGTCACGTATGAATATGCGGACTCTGAGTTCATGCGAAATAAACGACACGCATGAAAACAAATGGGGGCTGTGGGCCCGGGAATGAAAGGGGCGGCTGCTGTTTCTCGCAGGCAGGGCCAGGGTCCTGTCACCGAGGCCAGGCCTG
>NW_006282381.1:124594-131849 GCF_000327345.1 Myotis davidii
CCGGGCAGCCGGGGGCCCCCCCCCCCCCCTCCCCCCCCCCCCCCACTCCCGCCATGCTCTGGGAGGCAGGGGCACCCACAGTGCAGGAGCCAGGGCATTCTGTGGGCATCTGTGAGGGGCTGCTGGGGGTGCTCTGGGTCACCCCCTCCCCCAGGCATGCCCTCAGCAGGGTGCACAGCCCCGCAAGAGCCAGCCCACCGTCCCGGTAGCTGTCGCAGGCAGACTCGGGCGTGTGAATGAGCTGCCCTGGGTGACCGCCCCTCCGCTCTGCTCCTCAGTGGACCCCGAGGCCCTGGTGCGGGAGGAGCAGGCCAGCACCATCTTCCAGTCGGAGCAGGGCAAGAAGACCATCGACATCTACTGGCTGTTCGACGATGGAGGTCAGCGCCCACACACACACACACACACACACACACACACGCACACACACACATGCACACATACACATACACGTGCTCTCTCCGGCCGTCTTCCCTCCACGGCCCTCTGTCTCTTGGCCTGCCCTTCCTGGCCGCTCTTGACACGGACTCTGGTGGGACCTCTGAGCCCTGCAAAGGGGGGACCGGGGCCCCTGGGCCCACCCCTGGGCTTGGGGGAGCTTAGGCGGGCTCCTCTTTTGGTCCCCAGCTTTTTATCTGTCAAATGGGGACTTACAGAGAGGAACCATGTCAACGTGAACCGGAACCTTCAGGTTTGATGGGCCTCAGGGTTTCAGCACACAACATACATGGGGAAGGGGGGCTGGCGCCTAGGAAGGCTCAGGAATATTGACTTCCCACAGAAATACGCTCTCGCCCGTTTTTCTTAAAACCCATGACTCAGCTCTATCGGCCCAACCTCTGATGTTTCTGCTCTAATATGTTCTCTGAGTGACAGCCACCTTGACTGAGCACTTACGCTCGACGCTAAGTGCTTCACGTGGGTTCACCTAACGCAGCCCCCTGGTAGGAACTATTATTAACCCCCTTTACAAATCAAGAAAGTGAGGCCCAGGGTGGTGACATCATTTGTCCAAGGTTACGCAGTCACAAGGGACAGCCGGTCCTTGGCCTTGTGAGGAGAGATGACAGGGAGGGCTGAGGGCCCCCACCCGCTGGTCAAATGTTCAATCTTCAAGAAATGCCCGAGATCCTGATTTTAAGTGAAATCCCCCAATTATTACACACCAGCTCACTTATTTGAAAGCATGGTGCAGGCCAAAGAAACCTGAGCCCACAGAGCCCTGTGTGCCACTCTGGCTTACTCCGGCATGCCGATTATACAGATGGGCAAACTGAGGTCTGGAGAGGGGAATTGGTGAGAACCCAGAGAGAGCTCCACCTGAGAGCATTTTCCTCTTGATTCCCGGGACCCTCCTTGCCAGGCCTCACCCTCCTCATCCCCTACCTCCTCGGCCGCAAGAAGAGATGGAGCAAATGCAGGATCCGAGTGTTCGTGGGCGGCCAGATCAACAGGATGGACGAGGAGAGGAAGGCGTAAGTGGGGAGCGGGCGGTGTCCCCTTGATAAGATGCAGATGCCCCAGTCCCAACCATGACAGGGAGGGATGTTATATTTTAAAATCACACATCTGCTCAGGGAGAAACCTGTGTGAAATGAAGGCTGGAAAAGACCCCTCCTCCTGGGAAATGAGGCAGAGCTTAGAGTCCGGAGGGCCATGTCCCCGTCAGGCGTGGGTGGCCATCCCTGGTGAGACAAGAGGTGACTTTAAACCTATTTTTATTGACTTCAGAGAGGAAGGGAGAGGGAGAGAGAGATAGTAACATCAACAATGAGAGAGAACCATTGATCGGCTGCCTCCTGCACTCGCCCCACTGGGATCGAGCCCACAACCCGGGCATGTGCCCTGACCGGGAATCAAACTGTGGCCTCCTGGTTCATAGGTCCACTCTCAACCCCTGAGCCACCACGGCCAGGCCTCGAGTGACAGCAGTGGCCAGGAGATGGGGCAGCAAATTCTATGGAATAAGCGACAGTTGTCCTCGACTTTGTGGCTGACTCTGCGGAAGGCTTACGTCCTACCTAAGGCAGAGAGGGTGGGCCTGGCTGGGGGCGTGGCAGGCGCTGGCATCCAGCCAGAATCTGGTGGCATTGGTTAATTTGCCTGGGTTTTATTGGTCACCTCTTTAATCAGATGTGTAGACACATTAAAACGTGAGGTGTGCAGCCCAGAGCTGGTCACAGGTACTGGCCAATTACTTTTCCATGTCACTCGTCATCAGCTGACCTGCCTTATCAGAATGCGTTTATCGTCTGCTCCCTCCCCTACTCCCCGGCCAGGTTAGAATGTAAACTCCACGCGGGCAGGATTTGCTTTGTATTGCTCACTGCTGTGTCCTCAGCGGGCGAGCAATAAAAATTTGGGGAATGAATAGATCCATTGAAAAATATTTCTATATTATAAAAAAAAATATCTCCGTCTTGCCCTGGCGTGGCTCAGTGGTTGAGCGTCGACCTATGAACCGGGAGGTCACGGTTCGATTCCTGGTCAGGGCACGTGCCCGGGTTGCCGGCTGGATCCCCAGCTGCGGGGCGCGCAGGAGGGAGACAGACAATGATTTTCTCTCATCATGGGTGTTTCTCTCTCTCCCTCTCTCCCTTCCTCTCTGAAACCAATAAAAATATATTTAAAAAGAAAGAAAGAAAGGGCTCCCGCGGACCAACCTTGAAACACACCCACCTCCGTCCATCCCACCCACAAGGACCTGAGGGCGGTGGCCTCGGATCCGGGACCAGGACCAAAGGCTCGCAGCCGGTCCCTGACCACAGGCGGTCCCTCGAACATCTGCTCTGAGGAGCACCGTGGGGCATGGGCGCACACCTGGGTGGAGGCGACCTTGGCGGAGGCTGCCTGGGTGGAGGCCGGTGAAAGCCGACGCTGGTGCTTTTCTCAGAGCAAGTGTTTTTTTGTGTTTTTGTTGTTGTTGTTACTTCTCACCCGAGGATATTTTTCCACGGTTTTTAGAGAGAGTGGGAGAGAGAGGGAAAGACGGAGAGAAACATCGAAATGAGAGAAACACATGGACTGGTTGCCTCTTGCAGGTGCCCGATCAGGGCCCAGGTCAGGGTCACGTGCTCTTTAAGCTCTTTCTGGTGCGTGGAAGCCAGGAGCGAGAGAAACACATCGACTGGTTGCCTCTTGCAGGTGCCCGACCAGGGCCCAGGTCAGGGTCACTCACTCTTTAAGCTCTTTCTGGTGCGTGGAAGCCAGGCCGTCTTACCTGGTGTCCCTGCCCGCTCTGTCCCAGCACCAAGCGCTTTGAGGACATGATTGCGCCCTTCCGCCTGAATGACGGCTTCAAGGACGAGGCCACCGTGGCCGAGATGAGGCGGGACTGCCCCTGGAAGATCTCGGATGAGGAGATGAACAAGAATAGAGTCAAGGTGCAGAGGGAGCAGGGCCTCGCTGGGGGGAGGGGTGACAGGTGTTTTCGCGGGTCAGGACTCTGGGCCCAGGCGTCCTGAGCTTCCTTAACACCCTCCCCTGGCCCCCAGCCCTGCCCCCTCCCCTTCACACCCAGTCTGGGAGGCATCCTCCAGCCACAGTCACTGGGGTGTGCTGAAGGGTACCCGGTTGTGGGTTGTGGAACTCACAGCCATCCTGGACCTGAGATCCTGGTCCTCCCGCCCACTTTGACTCCCCCTCGCCATGGCGATGGACGGCCGGAGTCCGTCTCCCTCTCTCCCCCAGACCTCTGTGCCCCGTGGGGACTCTGAGACAAGTGGGGAGGTGAGGGAGAAGTTGTCCAGCAGCCTGACTCCTCCCCTTAGCCTGTAGCCCCGCCCCAGATGCAGCCAAAGCCGTGGCCACCCCCTCCCCAGACAGCACCCTCAGGACTTTCCTAAGGGCTGAAGGAGCCTGGTGGCCACCGTGGCCGTTCTGAGGTCAGGGGCTCGGGGATCACAGTTTGTCACCCGGGGGGTGGGATTGCTGCTGTCACTTGGTGAGCGGAGGGCAGGGATGATGCTAAACATCCTTCAGGCCACAGGCCAGTGCCCACAAGAGTTCCTCCTCCCCTAACGTCGGTAGTGTGAGGTCCGGGGCCCTGACCTAGGTTCATTCACTTCCCTCGATTTTCCATTCTCTCAAATGGGTGTCCGTCTCCTGCCAGACTCGGGTGCCAATCATTTCTGAACGGTTTGGAGACAGGCCTTGGGCTGGGCGGGAGCCTCCCCCCCTACCCTGGCCCCACACAAGCTTTGGGGATTCCTGCCCAGAGGCACACACAGCTCCCAGCTCCTTGGGAAAAGCCGAGAGTCCAAACGAGGCTCTCGCCGACCCTCTTATGGAGGATCGTCCCACCCCTGCTCGGACCCACCGTATCAGGAGCCTTCTGCCCGCTCGTGGGCTATGTCACTCCATCTCCCCCAGACTCCCCTGGGACGGGCCTCATACGCATTTCACAGATGGAGACAAGGGAGCCCAGGGAGTCAGCGTGCCTTGCTCAGTCCTCTCTATGCTGAACTATCAGCTGTCCCAGCACCACGTGAGCTGGTTCCCCCCATAGCTCCCCTTCCCCTGCCACTGACCTTCTGGCCGTGGTCATAAGGTCAGGCAAGGAGAAACCCAGGAGGGCTTCGCAGAGTAGGGCCGCTTCCTCCTCGAGGCAGGAGAACGGATAAGGATAGGGAGAAGGCACCATCCTGTCTGAAACGTTGAGGAGGCCCCCGGGCTGGGTGGGGATGCTCCTGGGGACGTGGGTGGTGACCTGTGGCTTTTCCTCGCCCAGTCCCTGCGGCAGGTGCGGCTGAATGAGATTCTGCTGGATTACTCCCGAGACGCCGCGCTCGTGGTCATGTGAGTAGCGGAGTGGCCTGGCGCCAAGGGCCAGGGTGGCGGCTTTGGGAGGGTAGCCCCTGCTGGGGACCTGAGCCGCCTTCCCCTGTGAGACTCAAGGGCCCACAGTCTCACCTGAGTGAGTGCCTTAAACAGAAGTCTTAACTTCACAGGCTGAAGGTCTTTTTTTTTTTTTAAGGGTTTATTGAGCCATTGTTAGTAAAAAAAAAAATAATAATAAAAAAAGAAAGGAGCCGGCCAGCGTGGCTCAGTGGTTGAGCGTTGACCTATGAACCAGGAGGTCATGGTTCCATTCCCAATCAGGGCACAGGCCCGGGTTGCGGGGCTCAATCCCCAGTGTGGGGTGTGCAGGAGGCAGCTGATCCATGATTCTCTCTCATCATCAGTGTTTTTATCTCCCTCTCCCTTCCTCTCTGAAATCAATAAAAATATATTTTAAAAAATAAGGAAGGAAGGAGGAAAGGGAGAAAGAACCAGGTCCTGGGACAGGGGGTCTGAAACCCGCAGCTGCGCCTGGCGGAAAAGCCAGCATGTCCGCTCCTGGAGTTGAGCGTCTTATACACCAAATGGAGGGACAGAGATCTGGGTGGATCTGAAAGCTGCGAGGTGGCCACAGGAAGACGTGCCCGCGCCTGTGGGCTGGCCGGGGAGAGAGACGGGAGAGTCCACGTGTGAATAAGCAGAGGCTCCTGGCGACGGTGGCACCTGGCGGCTCCCCCTTGTAGGTAAACGTGGACAGAGCTCCTGGCAGTTAGCGGATGTTCCCACACGCACGCAGGGTGTGCCCGGCGTCTGTTGGTTTTGCCCGGCAGTTGTTAACCGATCCACCCCTCTCGTCTCCTCCTCCCGCCCTCTGGCCTGGGATCATTTACTTTGGGGCGGCTCACAGCACAGGATGGTCAGGGCCAGCTGGCCCAGCCCGAGGCCTCAACCGTCCCAGGCCTGCCTGCCGCCCCTCACCGCTGCTCTTCCCTTCCCTGTCACCTAACGGCTGAACTCGTCTTGGCAAAGGGGACCCAGGTCATTCCGGAGGGAAATCGATTCCTGCTTGTTTGGGAATCACCCAGCCCTCTTTGGCCGTCGGCCACCCCCAATGGATGTCGGTGCCAACTCTGGGCAGCAGGAGCAGAGGCCGCCCCAGCCCACTGCCCAGGCTCTGAGCCGGTCAGCCCTCGGGCTTCCGTTGCCGCTGCCCGTCCAGTCACCCACCACCTCTGGTGGGTACTGGCCAGAGCTGAGTAAGTGGGAGGAGATGGTGGCACAGAGAGGGTCTCACGGTGGCTTTACTCTCTCGGAGGAAGACGTGGCCAGTGATGCCACCAGAGTCCCCTCCCCGTGAGGCCCAGCTCAGAGGCGAACACCGGCCTGCCTTGCATTTCCCAGGGCTAGCCCTCTGGGAATCCCGCAGGCCAGCCAGCAGCCTGTGGAACCTGTTTTTCCTACCTGAACCCAGGATCAGGGGCCTGATGCAAAATGACAATGTGGGGGCCCTCTGTTCAAACCCATTCGGAATCTCAGGATGGTGTCAGCGGCGTCAAACCCTGCGTGAGACCCTTCGAAGTACGGGTTGTGCGAAGGTGCAGTTTGCAGGCCTGGGAAACTGGCTCGCCCCACACCGCCTGGGGCTCTTAGGGAGATGGATTTTTTGGTACAAAGCAAATGCTTCCTTTAATGAGGAAAGTGCTGGGTTTATCTCCAAGCCTCTGGCCAGTATGTCTCCAGAGAATGTCCCCAGGGCAGGGTTGGCCTGGGAGAAGCCTGGGTCACAGTGCAAGGTGGTCGGACTGGCTTCGTGCTGGGACGGCTCCCCAGCGTCTCCTTGGGTGTGGTGGCTGGTGTGTGACATGGCCCTTCTCCGAGCCTCAGTTTCCCTGATTATAGAAAAGAGTTACACGAAATGACTTCCAAGATTCTCTTCCACTCAGGCCTGTTATGGTTCGAGGTTTATTTGCCACCTGTTGGCACTGCTCCCCTCCTACTCCCCCCTCACCCCCCAGACCCCACGGGGAAAGCATGCCCTGCCCACCGGCCTCTGTGGGATTAGCCCATACAAAGAACACCGAGTCCAGTTGCCTCAGAGCAGCCGCCTGCACACAGCGTCCCACCCCCGCGGCAGCTCCAGCTGTTGCCCACAGGGGCCGGCTGTTGGCTGCGGGCCGCTCCTCTGGGACAGCACGTAGCTGCATTTTTTGCATCACTAATCTCCAGCCCAGACTGCCGCCCCACCTTCAGGGGCCTGGAAAATGGCAAATTCCTCCATTCCTTCCAGAGACCCGCATGCCCCAGAACTTCCGAGGAAACAAATTCCCCCAAGCTCCAGGAAAATGACAGAATCCCCTTTCCCAGCATCCTCAGATGCATGGGCCACGCTCCCGCGAGGGGTGAGGCAGAATCTGGTTGGTTGCTGCCTACAAGTCCGTCATTTATCTGATTGTGGCCGTGTTTCAGTTCTGCCTAA
>NW_006282381.1:131880-141325 GCF_000327345.1 Myotis davidii
CCATAAAAACCCCGACCAGCTCTGCCCGGATCGACAACCTTATTTCTGGTCTACCTTGGGGGTCTAGACCTTTCTTTTTTTCTATAAAGACGCCCTCCTCAAAGCCCGACAGTGATAATCAAAGTAATAATCAGCATGCATTGATTGAGCCTGTCAGACACTCCAGGTATTGGGCCTGATTAATTTTCAAAACTCTACGAACTGGCTCTATTTTAATCACCTGCCACAGACACACACATGCGCACGTGCACACACAGAGAGACACACACGCACACATAGACAGACACACAGACGCACACATAGACACACACGCGCGCACGCACAGACACATACACACAGACACATGCACACAGACACGCACACACACACAGAGACACATGCGCGCACACAGAGACACATGCGCGCACACACACGCACACACAGACAGACACACATGCACACACAGACACAGACACGCGCACACAGAGACACACGCACACACAGACACAGACACGCACACACACAGAGACACACACACACACAGAGACACGCACATGCTTTGGAGATGAGGACATTGAGCCTCAGAGAAGTTAAGCAACTTGCCTGGGGCCTCACAGCTGTGCAGCGGGGGTTGGGCGGTGAAGCTGTGACACCGGTTTTGCATGTGCTGAGATCCAACATTGCCTTTCTTTGTGGCTAAGAGATGCAATTCCGAACAAAAAGCCCTTGCCCCAGAGTGGCCTTTTTTCTAAAGATGAGTAGGTTAACACGCACACGTCCTGCGAGCTGGACTGGCGCTTCAGCGACTGGCGCTGGCCCCCGCAGGAATGAGGGGTGTCCCCCGCCCCGAGACGCAGCCGCTGGTCCCTTTGTGGCCTTGGAGGTTTCTGAATTTAGTGCCTGAAAATGATGTGCTGGTCCCCAGAGGGCATGGCAGCCTTTGGCATAATGTAACTCAGGAAGGTCGGTTTCAATATGCCCACTTCCCTTTCCCCAGAGAGTCACCAGCCACAAACTCATTCTAACTAAATGTCCTTGTTCCCCCTGCCTTCCCCGGTCCTGGGCACCTTGCTTTTTAAAAGCTTTATTTTTTTTGTTGTTGATTTCAGAGAGGAAGGGAGAGAGAGAGAGAGAAACATCAATGATGAGAGAGAATCATTGATCGGCCGCCTCCTGCACGACCCACACTGGGGATCGGGCCTGCAACCCGGGCATGTGCCCTGACTGGGAGTCGAACCGGGACCTCCTGGTTCATAGGTCAACGCTCAGCCACCGAGCCACGCCAGCCAGGCCCAAGTGAAGCTCTTGAGGGTGGAGTTTTAAATAAGGGGCAGCTGTTTAGGGGCCTGGATTCTCCTTCTCAGTGGAAGTGGGGGTTGCAGGGAGCAGAGGCAGCTGGGGTGGGCGGCCCCAGGACTTTGGGTCAAGTCCCAGCTCCACCACTCACCAGCGTGGTCAGTCATAACAAGTGTGAGAACAGCTGCTGGTGGGACGAGCCGCTGGCGAGGGGCCCTCCATGTGCTCATCTTCCTCGGGGCTCACAGACAGCCCAGGAGGGAGCTGTGTGTGTCCTCGCTCGAGGGCAGAGAACGCGGCTCGGGCAGCGAGCCATCTGTTAAAGCCACATGGCTGATGGCGTGACAACGCCACGACTCAGAAGGCTTCTCTGACGCCAGCGTCACGCGGCCCCATCCTTTCTGCCCCGTGTCCCCAGCTGCGGGCCCTTCCTTCTCCCCAGGGTGGTTTTGAGGTTCAGCTGAAATAAAACCTGCAGGTGTGCAGTCCCACGTACAGTGCTGGGGCCCGCACTTCCTGTAACCCAGCTAGCTCTGAGATGCCGGCTTCTCCCAGGGCCGAGGGCAGGGCAGCTGTGGCACCACGGTGCCTTTTTGGAATCTCAAGATGGTAAAAGAGTCACTGCCTGAAACAGCCATGAGAATATGGCTGACCAGCCTCCCTGAGCAGCGAGTTATTTGCACAGCTTTGCAGTTGGGACCAGGGGCCCTCCCAGGGCGAGGGCGGAGACCTGTTCCCAGGGCCTCACCTATAGGGCAGGACAAGGACACGCATGTGAATGTGTCATATTGAGGCCACAGTTAGGTGTGTGGCTAGAGAGGCAAGGCTGCCTGATTGGAGTGGCCTGAGGGGTGGGATCACACATTTAACATCCCAACGGATCGGACCATGTTCTGGGAGCAGGAGAAAGGGGGGTGAATAGGACAGACCTGCCTGCTCGTGAGTGAACATCCATTCTAGTGCGGGGAGACAGACAATGAATGAATGAATGAATGAATGAAAAGAGGGTTTTGAGAGTGTGAAGTGCTGTGGAGAAAATGACACAGGGTGATGTGAGAGAGATGGGAGACCTGCTCTGCAGGGGAGCGGGGGAGAGGGGTGACCAGGGAAGCAGGTGCACTTGAGCCAGGATCTAAATGAGGCAAAAGAGTCAACCAGATAAAGAGCCGGAGGCGCTGCCTGCCAGGTGGAGAGAACAGCAGGTGCAAAGGCCCTGGGGCAGGAGCAAGCTTGTCAATTTTTCCAGGGGTGATCAGAAAGCCGCCGTGCTCTAGGGCTGTGAGCAAGGCTGAGGGTGGGAGCAGGTAAGACCCGGGAGGCTGGTGGGGACCAGATCATGGTGCCTCACAGGCCATGGCTTCATTCAGAAAAGCTCCACGGCCGGAAGTACACTTAGAGTCGTGCTTCTAGGGAGGGTGACAGGTCACTCTGGGGTGGCCGGGAAGAAGGGCTTGAAAGGGGTCACTAACCAGAGTTGCCGTTCAGGAAGCCAACCGCGAGCTGGGCCGCGTGTGGAAGGCCCCTGGGTCATTCCTCGTCTGTCTTTCCCCTGCCCCCCAGCACCTTGCCCATCGGGAGGAAGGGGAAGTGCCCGAGCTCGCTGTACATGGCCTGGCTGGAGACGCTGTCCCAGGAGCTCCGCCCGCCCGTCATCCTGATCCGAGGGAACCAGGAGAATGTGCTCACCTTCTACTGCCAGTAACGCCAAGCGTGGCCACGCCTGCCCGAGGCCGAGGGCGCATCCCCTGGGACACCCACCTCTCCCCGGGACAAGGCCTGCGCTCCGTCCCGCCCCAGGATCTGACTGAAGAGGCTGCAGGTTTCCAAACTTTGGTCGGAACCCACTCCCCTCGGACCTGTCCTCCGGGCTTGGTTTTATGGGCTGGCGAAGGAGCCTTTGAGGCTGGGTGAAAAGTTCTCTGGCGGATCGGATCCATCGTCCTTTTAAGTTCTTCTGATTTTGATGGCAGCAAATTAAGATTTCAGTCTTTGATTGATAGACAAGTTTGAGTCAGAGTGTTGGCTGTTTGTACAGACGTTTCCATGCCTGCCTCCTGCAAGGTCAGGAGAAGGGGCACCCCACATGCACACCCTGGTCGCCCTCACCGAGGGATGCAGGGCTCCTGGAACCTCCATACTCATGCAGATTTCTCTAACCACCTCTCACGCCCTGCGCTTTCAATAATAATGCGTCTTCGGTGTTTTGCCTGCTTCTCTGGGAGACCAGGGACTTTCAAACTGTTCAGGGCTGCAGCCCACAGTGAGGGATAGATTTTACGTTGAGCCTTGGAACAGACACACTTATCCTCACTCGGGTGATGCACGCCCATCTGTGCTGCTCTAATACTCCTTCTTCTTTGAATGTCGGTTGCCATCCACTCATGAGTGTGGGACCCACTAATGGGGGTGACCCCGGTTTGAAAAACAGCGTAGACCTTCCTTTGTGCCCTGAGGTTTTCAACAAAAGCTGATGTGACTAAGGTCATGCTGGGCCTCACTGCCCTCTCCGTCCTCACCCCACAGGGAAGAACTAACAAATAACACTCGAGGTGGCGTATTGTCGGGGGCGGGGCGGGGAGGGGGGTGCGTATCAAGGAAGAGCTTCCAGAGAAGGGAGAGATTTAGGGAGTCTCGTGCCAGGGTGTGCAGCTTTAGATCTGGTTGGGGACGGAGGATGGATGGTTGGTTAGGGATGCAGGTATGGGGGAGGGGGGGGGTCAGGAATGGAGAAACAGAACCGGGGGGGTGGGTGCAAGATTGGACAAAGGATCCAAAAAGTGCATGTGTGGCCCCAGGTCGGGTGAAAGGATGGGAGGAGGGGCCACTGGTAATAGAGCCAGTGCATTGTGGGTGGTCGTAGAATGGGGGTCAGAGTTGAGAACCTGGGGAAGATGGGCCTTGTTCATGCACAGATGTTGGGGTCCCGGGATTGAACACCCCCAGAATGCTTGCACCAACCATACTTGGATGCGAGAGCAGAATGAACGTGAAGAGACTCCAGTGCTGGAGGGTGGGGCTCCCTGAAAGGGCATCTCAGTTCTGGGTGCACGTGTGTAGCATGCAGTGAGCTGTTGGGGGGCACGGCTGGCTGGGCCTTTTCCAGGAGATGGTGGTGAAGGAACAAGGCGACTTTGGGTCTGCTCAGGCCCCTCCCAGCCCCCTGAAGCACCCTCAGTTATGGAGGGTTAGGACCGAAGGACACTGGCATTTCTCCGGTCATGCGGCTGCAGAGAACAACGGCTCTGGTCTCAGGCTGTTCCAAGTCTCTCTGGTCTTCTGCTCAGCGGGACTCCTAGAGCGACCCAGCGCCTGGCTGAGCTGCCTGACCGGGGACGGCACCTCTGCTCCCTGGGGGCCTCGGGAGGGCGCCTGCCTCAGCCATTCCCCCAACTCCACATCAGATAAAACCTCGGTCAGGGATTACAGTCCGGAGCCACATGGAAAACTATTTCCTGGTGAGCGGACACTCCCTCCCCAGACCTCAGGAGACCGGACCCAAGGACAGAACTTGCTTTGGCTTCAGGCATTAAATACTAAAAGCAAAACTTCACTCGGAGGGAGACTGAATTTTTAACAATTTTAATAGCTTTGGGGGAAGGAGGGGAATGAAAGCCTTGAGTTAACAGTGAGGTCAAAACAGTGAAATGGACAAAAATAAATTCACGGGCAGGGCTGGGGCGGGGGTAGGACTGACTTGCTTGGGAACACACTGTTTTTCAACTCTGCTGAGCGCATTGTTTTTTCAGCCCTGGATTGAACTTTTCGGAGCTTCCACGGGTCTACAGGTCACGTGGCCAGATCGCTGCACGAGTATTTTCTGGAGACGTTTTCCTTTTGCTTCTCTTACGTGGGTCTGCAGACTCATCGGGAGCCTGCTTTCTTCCGTGTTAGGGAAGTCTCCCAGGATTTTAATCTTGCCTCAAACCAAGAGGTGGAGTGGGAGGAGCCACAGGGTGGCCACCAGGGGAAGTGGATTTGAGTTTCCATCTCCCCCCAAAACTGGCCGTGTGACCTCCATACACCCCTGGATCTCTCTGGGCCTCAGTCTGTGAAAGGAGAGGACTGGCCCAGACCAGGTGTCACTACCAGCTGGCCTGCTGAGGACTGCGGTTTGGCGCACACTTGGTTGGTCAATGTCCTGGCGGCTGGGGGGTGGGGTGGAGAACGCATTCTCCAGGGCCCCACCCCGTGGCCCCCCACTTCCTCTGCTGAGTGATTAGGAGCACTCGAGGCTGTCCGGGTCACTGTTGGGCCTCAGGGCACTGGAGAGGTGAGACGTTTCAGTCCACAGAGGCCTCTCTGTGCCTTGGATGTAAAGTGCTCCATGTTAGGGAGTTTCAGTGTGTGTGTGTGGTGGGGGCGGGAGGGACAGGGAAGTGTTTTCCCTGTGGTCCTCCCATTGTGTGTGCATGGGAAGCCTGACCCTCAGGCAGGTGGGTCATCAGGGCCCGGCCCCAACCCACAGCCACACCCACCACCAGAGCAGGGGCTCCTCTCTTATCTCTTCCCCCACCCCCCCACCCCCAATCCACTGCCCAGTCAGCTCCCAATTTCCCCTCCAGATTTCATATCCTCTTTTCGTTCCTGCCCACACCTGTCAGCGGAAATGTTCCAGAAGAACCACCTGGCTGAGTGGCCCCCAAGCACATGCAAAACAGACAGGCTTTGCTTGTAGCTGTATATAACTCAGGGTGTCAAAAATAAAATTAAAATTAAAATTCTGCGTACTTCAAAAGTGTTCACAGACACGGGGCCCAGGAAGGCCCAGCCAGTGGCTTCATTGGCCATTCATTCCCCATTCGAAGTGAGGGCTAAAGTGAGGGTTCACTCACGCGTGACTTGAGCGTCTCTGCTGAGAGGGAACCACAACACATTCCGTTTCTAAAAATACCGAGTGGGCAGAGCCTTGCGGAGAGGCACCTGGCGGGGAGGCCAGACAGCGGAATGTCCCCCGGATGCAAGGCAGCGGGCGGAAGGACAAGTGGTTTTCACGCCGGAGAGCTACAGAACTGGGAGATGCCCGGGGTCCCGTCTTAGACAAAGGTGGGGTGTGTGAAAGTGAGGAGGTTTGGGAAGCAGGGCAAAGGGCCTGCCCACAAGGAACCAGAGCTGGGGCCACCCTTACAGGCCGGCATGATGGGTGTGGTTTGGCGTGGGCAAGGCTGGCCCGATCAGGTTGGAGGTAAGAGGGTTGGAGGGGTGAATGGAGAGGCCGGTAAAGAGGAAAATTGACCGAGTTCAGTAGGAGGGCTGAGCAAGCAGAAGTGAGTTCCTGGAGGAGATGAAAAAGTCCCACCACTTAAACACGGCTGTTCCTGTAAATGATGTCTGTAGCCGCCCGCATCTTGGCCTACGTGCTAGGCCTAGCCTGTAACCAGCTTGGGGAAGCTGGGTGTTTTGCTAGGGAAGAAAAAAAAAGAAACTGACACACATAGCGACGGGTGCTATGACAAATAAAGCTGCCATCAGCATTCCCATGCAAGCCTCTAATTTCTTTTGGGTAAATCCCTGTAAGTGCAATGGCTGTTGTAGGGTGGGTGGGTGTTTAACTTTATGAGAAACTTCCAGACCATGTCCACAGGGGTGTCCTACCAGCCACCAAGGAGAGCTCTGATGGCTCCATATCTTTGCCAATACTTGGTGTTGCAAAAATTCACTTTAAAAAAGAGTTCCTGCCCGGCTGGTGTGGCCCAGTGGTTGAGCATTCACCTATGAACCCGAAGGTCACGGTTCGATTCCCGGTCAGGGCACATGCCCAGGTTTTGGTCTAGATCCCTGGTGTGGAGTGTGAAGGAGGCAGCTGATCCATGATTCTCTCTTATCATTGATGTTTCTTTCTCTCTCTCCCTCTCCCTTCCTCTCTGAGATCAATTTTTTTAAAAGTTCCTTAGTGATTATTTCACAGGTAGACTCGGGAGCCCGTGTACTGGACTCGTAGTTCCCTAAATACTAATGACTAACATTTCTGAAGCACTTCCTACATGTCTGTATCTGTCCCAGGACCTTTAACGCTGTCCTATCATTTAAGCCTGAGCACCCTATGAAGTCAATTCTATTCTTCTTCTTCCTATTTTAAAGATGAGGAAATTAGGCACAGAGCTTAAGTAACTTGCTGAAGGTCACATAGCTCCTCCATGGCAGAAGCTGGGTTTGAAAACAGGCAGTCTGGCTGCGTCCATGAGTTTAACCACCGAGCCCACACAAGTCCTCTATACAGGTACCCTTGGGGCTGACTCATAATTGCTATCATTATTATTGTTATTCAAATGTCACCCTTCCTTCAGAGTTCCACGTTCACCTCTGCCATCAAGTTTTCTCTGTCTCACCCCTCTTCTTCCCTGTCTCTTGAAATCCCTGGATGGAATCATGAATCCTTCAGAAATGTAAGGCGAGTTTGGGGTTGTCTTTTATTTTTGTATTTTTTGTGCAGTCTTATCACCCCCGTTGTTTTTGTAAGGTCACCGAGCCCAGGGTCACTCGTGTTTATCCTTCTATTCCTGGCAGGATTGTTGACTTGAATTTTATGTTTGTCTAAAGGTGCAAGAGGCAAAAGCACCAAAGAGCTTTCAAAGGGGCTGCTAGCTCCTTGGGACATAACCCTCAGGAATCACAGACATCGGATTGCCGTTTCCCTTGAGGGGGGCGCAGGGGAAGACACCCCTTTATTCTCTTCTTACTGGAAATGGGTCTGGAAATGGGGCCACCGGAGGGTAAATCTTATGCTCATCACCGCAGCTAGAATTCTTAATTTCCCAGTGAGGCCGTCCTCTCCCGCCCGCCTGCCCCCTGTAAGGCCTCTGGTGGTTTCATGTGGCCTGGCCCCACTGGTCAGCCTCTAGCTGGGTGCAAGTCTACCGGGTCATAATCAGTCATTTCCTTCCATCCTGACATATGAAAAGCTACATGATTCGTGGGACCCAGTGAAAACATAGGGCTCTTCTTCAAACTTTTTTTTTTAAATCTTATAAAACTTCAACTTCTTCAAACTTTTATTCTGACTTTTCAGATGTTGACAGCAGAGCATTAAATCAGTTTAAGGCGAAGGTTGACCTTTGATAGGAAAAAATACCGCCCTAAGACATGACTTTGGGTTAGAAAGTGTTAATTTCAGGCCGAGCTGGTTTTGCTCAGTGGTTGGAATGTCCGGCGGCGACCTGTAGGGTCCAGGGCTCGATTCTGGCCAATGTACTTGGGTTGCAGGCTCCATCCCTGGCCCTGACTGGGGCGCCAGTGGGAGGCAGTTAATCAATGTGTCTCTCTCACATCATGTTTGTCTCTCCCCTTCCCTTCCAACTCTGTCTTAAAAAAGCAATGGAAAATATGTCCTCAGGTGAGGATTAACAACAGAAAAGTTTTAATTTCTGACCATCCCATGTGGTCACTTCAGGTCTCTGAGTTTCTCAGGCCGCCAGGCAGGCCTCCCCTGAGCTTGCCAGGTTCAGGCCTCCCCTGAGCTTGCCAGGTCCCTTGATGGCCCGACACACCTGGAAAAACAGATGTCCCAACAGAACTGGAGCGGGGATGGGGCCAGCACAATGTCAGTCTTGTTTTCAAGCCCTTTTCTCTACATTTGGGAAGGAGGGAGTGTTGCCTTGAGAGCGGCCTTTGTGGTCACATGTTAGAAAACTTGAGAACCCTGCCCTCTGGGTCTCAGCCCCAATTTCGAAAAAAGCACCTGTCAACTGCCCAGAACGTGGGTCCCTTTCCAGCGTCTCCAGGTGCAAGCGGCGGCTGGCCTGCTTGCCTTTCCCAGGGTGAAGTCCCTCCCTCTAGGGTGTAAGGGGGGTCAAGGCGGAGGCCACATAGGAACTGGCCACAGGGGACCCAGGAAGAACGGCCCTGCGTCTTCCTTGCGCTTCTTATGCGCACGGGGCGCCCTTCTGGGTGGGCTCGCCAACGGGGGAGATGTGGGGAGGCCTCCCCGGTGGGTCGGGGTGCAGGGCCTGGCGTCCCTCCGAGGGGAAGGGGGCCTGGACCCTGGGGTGCAGAAGGGCGGGGTGCTGCTTTGTGAGCACACAATCTGCAGAGGCTGCCCAGCCGAGGTGGACCGGCTGACCCTCCCTACAGCGCCGTGGGCACCCGGAGCTAAGGAGCGCCCCAGTTCCCTCGGGACAGAGCGCACCCCGATATGGCCTCAGAACCCCGGCTCCCGGGCCGCAGCCCCGACGCT
>NW_006282381.1:142127-163048 GCF_000327345.1 Myotis davidii
GTCCCCGGGAAGCCGGCGCGTTGCGGGTGGAGGGAGGTGGGGAAGGGACGCGCCCAGGCGGAAGGAGGCTCCCGGGGTCCGGGCTTGAGGACTTGGGTTCCTCAATTACGGGGACTTCCTGGCTTTGTTTTGGTGGACACGTCTGTCAGTACCGCCCTGTCCCCTCCCTCCCTCGGCCCCGCCCTCCCACGTGACGGAGGCTGAGCGCTGGACAATATTGACTTTCCGCCCTGATGTTATGTAAGTGTCAGCGGCGTTCCTGGCTGCCCGCAAGTGTAGTCCCCGGTCGGGCGGGAGGAGACGGGAAATCGCTCCGTCCGACCCCAGGAGGGGCGGGGTGCGCGGCAGCTCAGGCTGGAGGCGGTGTCCCGTCCGGATTGGTTCCCTGTCTGATGAGGAAGTGAGCTGTCCTTTTGAAATGTGTCAGTGTGTGTGTGTGCCCTCACCCGGGGGCTCTGGGGTTTCACCCAGGGGCCGTGTTGCCGAGCGAAGGGCTGTTGGGGACACAGGTGGGTGAAGCAGGTGCAGTCTCCGGGGCGGAGTGTTGGAGGAGAGCTTTCCCAGGGCCTCCTGGGGTGAGGAGCGTCACTGCAATGAAGCCTCAGGACCCAGGAGTAAATGAAAGGCCTCCCAGATACTAAATGTGGGCTTAAAACTTACAGCTGGAGAGGACTGATTTGTTTTCTTACTTTATGATAGTTGTTGGCTTAACACGTTTAATTGTTTAATCAGCCTCCTCGGTAAAAAACACAGAGCGTCACATTAGGCCTTTAATCGGGGAAGTAATTTAAAGGGCAGGCAGCTGTGGATTGCAGAGCTTCTCCAGTGTGGGGCTTTTTTCATGTGTGGGACCCACCTCTTCGATAGCATTTTACAAAGTCATGTGCATCGCACTTGCTGATAAAGCCAACAGGCGAGAACACGGCGCCCAATATAGTAGTTTCTGTACTTGTTTTTGTCGCACAGTTTGTAAAAATCCGGATTGATGCGGTTATTGTTTTGTTTGTTTTAAACCACTTGTTTTATCATCTCAGGCTACTTGGCGGAAGTAGTAGCTTTATTCCAAGTGTTGCGTAATAGGTTTTTCTGGCCAGAGTAGGTTGACAGGTTGGCGATCTCCAGTGTACTGACTGGCGTTTGAGGCCATTATTTTTAAGTACAATTCTCAAAGGAATTAAAAACAGGCTTTAAAAGTGAGATTTGTAGAAAGTGTGTGGAGTCCCTGTGGTCCACTGGAATGTTGAGAGGGGATGGCATCCAGACTAGCAGGTAGTAACCGTGGACAAGCCAATTTCAGACTTTCCCCCTTAAAACAGGAGTGCTGATCTCACAGATTATTGTATAAATGTCACCCACACTCCGTCTCCTCTGTGACTGCATTTGTGTGTTGGGAAATGTCTCTTCCGGGGCTCGAGTGTAGAATTGCTGCTTGTTATTTTGGGACAGTGCGAGGTGGGTTTGGTGGGGCCCACTTTGGGAGCACTTTGAGTTTTCTCTGAAACGAAGCACAAGTGTTGAAGTCAGTTGCTGTAGGAGCCCCGAATCAAATGTGTGTTTCTAGTGGCAGAAAGCAGTTTCCCTGAGTTAGTAGGTTGCTGTAGGTTTTGTGGACGAGATCATTTGCCAAACTAAATTTATTTATATGTGTTATGCCAGCGTAAACTTAAAGCACTTTCTTAAATAAAAGGTTGATCTATGGGGCCTTTGAAGAAATGTTTTCCTGTGATGTGCTGGGAAGAAACACGTATTTAAATTACGTGTACGAAGCAGTGTCTTCTGCGGTTGGGAACTTGTGGGTTAAACGCTGACTGTTGCTCTTTCTTTCCATGATAAGCGCCCAGAGGACCAGAGGTTAATTTATTCGGGGAAGCTGCTGTTGGATAACCAGTATCTCAGGGACTTGCTTCCAAAGGTACATCGTTTATATATTAACTTCCGAACGTTTTGATGTTCTTGCCAGGTTGAGTTCAGGTGCTAAAGTGCCTCCATCTCTCTTTTAGCAGGAAACCCGGCATGTTCTCCACTTGGTGTGCAATGTGAAAAGTCCGTCCAAAATGCCAGAAACCAGCGCAAAGGTAGGTCTGAGTGGACACCCTGCGTCCTTCAGCCTCCCTCGGGGGGAAGAAAGGACATTGGATAAAACGCTTCAGAGAGATTTTATGGTCTTTTTATTGTCATATTTTGTTTCGTCCCCGGTGAGCATTAGGAATTAGACGCTTACAATACAAGTGAGAGTTTACTGCAACAGTGGCAGGCAGGGCCATGTTGGAAAGAGGAGCTCCAGTCACTGTCTTCTGGGCTATGATGTGACCTGCAGAGGCTGCGTGCACATCCCTGACGCTAACAAGGCTCTCCACAGCGGGTTTTCATTGGCTGGGCACATAAGCTTCTTCCAAGGAACTTTTAATTTATAAAGAGTAAAAAAGCGAATATATTTTCTTTGGAAAATTTCATTGTCAAATTCTATCAAATGATCTTTAAAGACATATTTGACAGTCTATTTATGTTTCATTTCACAGTGTGCATTAATACAATTAGTGACACACTCTAAATTGGCATTATGTCGCTATTTCCTGAAACAGCTGAACATAGCATAGGGAATTCTCTCCTTTCGGTTGTTTGCTGGGCTGTATTTATAAACTGTGCTGGTCAGATTTAATTTCTTGGTTTAGTAAGTGTAGCCATAGAGATACAGGGCATTACCAGGAAGCATTCACACAAATGATAACTTCATTGGAAGATTTTAATGAAACTATAACACAGTTACTCTAGGAAAAAATATCAAATATATATATATATATATACACACACATATACACACACACAAAACACATCTATATTTTGAAATTGTGTTAAATTTCAGAATATTTTTTACATAACATTGTATGTATTTAATTTTATTACGTTCAGAGGTCGGGGTGGGGGACGTAGCCACTCCCAGTGAAATCATTCAGCTTGATTTCAGCCGGTTGCATCAGGCCTTTGTCTCATGATCACGTGCGCTCACCTAGGTTGCTGAATCCACAGAGCAGCCTGCTGGCCCCACTCAGGGACCGTATCCTGGGGCTTCCTCCAGCGATGGTGTGAGGCTGAGGGAGCCTCTTCGGAACCTTTCTCCCTCTGGCTGGGAGAACATCTCGAGGTGAGTGTTACAGTAAAGAACCAGGTTTATGCCCCATGAACAGGCCCGTTTGCATCCATTTAGGATGAGGTGTGTGTACACTGTCTGCTTACAGAACGTTAAAATGGACAGAGTGCTGCTTTATAAGGGTTTCCCTAGAAAGATCTTTTGTGAATTTAACCTTTCTCACTACACAGCCTTTTTGTCATTTAAACTCAGTTCTCGCTTATTTGTACTAAATCAACTCCATATGAAACGTGGAGAAATATGTATCGAAAGGCATCTCCCCTGCTGCACGGCTGTTTTGCATGTGCTGACCTCACGGTGGGAGGTCGGTGCTGCCTCAGAACAGCTGTTGGAAGCGCCGAGCAGCTGCTCTGCTGAGCCGCTCATGTGGCATGGGTGACAGAGGGGGAGAGACGGTTTTAAGAAATGTCCTGCCACGGACTGTTGACGGTGCCCGGAACAAGGGCCATTTTCTGTGGCTCCACGAGAGCCCTTTCCTTCAGAGCCAAAGCCAGAAGTGACTGTCGCTCTTTTATACGTGATGACTGATAGCGCCAGGTGTTTGAGGATGAGGAGTTGGTGGCGTTTCTTAATAAATGGTCATTTCAAGCACACACAGAGGTGGAGGGAACTGGATGATGAATCCCCACATAACCATCACCGGCCCAGTAACGACAAAGTGTCGCCATACTTCTTTCATCTAGTCCTCACTCCCTTTTTTTTTTCTTCCTGAAGAAGTAATTCCTGGACATGATATCATTTTACCCCTACGTACTCGGTACATAACTGTAAACACCCTTTAGTTTTCTTGCGCATCTGCAGTGCCATCATCGGAGCCAGTGAGCACCTCTACCCCCTAATTCTCATGCACTGCGATTGTTAAATGAGTCACACCGAGGCCTGCTTGTATTGGAATACTGCTTTAGAAACACTCTGGGTATGGGATTCAGTTAAAAGAGACTGTCAGCGTGTGAGTTGGATTCCTTTTTGGATAGAAGCACTTAAAACTGCTTCCCTCCTTTGGGCTGTGAAACCTGAGAACTGAGGCCCATACCTGACTGTGAATTTCACGGTAATAAAACTCGATGATTGCATTCAACTATTTACTGAGCAGCCAGTGCATAGAACTTTGTTTAAGAAATGAGTTCACCCAGTGGAGATGAGCATGTAACCAACTCCTGATCTCCCACAATTCCATTAGTTTCCATCTTGTGGAGTTCACTGTGTGCAGCTCACAAAGCCACTCGCGACCCCCATGCCCTGTCCTAGGCCGTGTCAGACTGTTGCATGATGGAAAAATGAGTGTGTTTGGTGTCAAACAACAGCTCTCAAATCCGGCCCTGCTATTAGCTCAGTGACCCTGTGCAAATAAACCTCGTCTTCCCTGAGCTGCACTCGGGGCTTCCTTGTGAAATGGGGAGAGCTGTCTCCCCACAAGGCTGTTGGGGATCCAGTCGGATAACTGCCCAGCAGCCTGTCCAGGGCTCAAGTGGCCAGTGAGCAAGCATGGGCGATGCCACATGCATGCATCGCTGGCCCCGCATAGATCCCGACCTAGAGGAGGGAGAGGCGGGTATTGGGAGAAGAGAAGTGTCCTTCAGGGAAGGCTTTGGGAGGAATGTGGTTTCTTAGAGCTGCTTTCTAAAGGAGAACAGTGGGGTGAGACCTGCAGTGAGACTCGGCAAGTCCTAAACGGGAGGGGGAGCCACAGCCTCGGACGGTACAGCTGTGCGCGTGTCAGTGATGGCACAATGAGACCCAGCGCTGGGAGGCTGGGCCCTGGCGGGAGCGCGTCCTCAGTACTTTCTGTGCTTTCGTTCCAGTCACCAGCATACGCCCATTCTTCAGTCTCTGTGATTTGAATTCCTGATTGTCGTTTAAACTCAGTTTTTACTTATTTGTACTAAACCAACTCACAATGTGCATTTAAAACCATCTTTCCTAGGCCGGAAGCTGCCCAGCAGGCGTTCCAAGGCCTGGGGACTGGCTTCTCGGGCTACACGACCTATGGGTGGCTGCAGCTGTCCTGGTTCCAGCAGATCTACGCGCGGCAGTACTACATGCAATAGTGAGTCCTTCCCTGATGCGCGGGGGCCGGGCCGGGCGGAGGGAAATTCCATCTTGTTACCTGGCCAGCCAGGGAAGGTCACCCGTGTCTGCAGAGCCCTGTGGTTCTGTGGGTGGAGTACAGTGTGAGTGATAACTGCTAGCCAGTTTGTTATCGATGCCCCATGTAGGGGCGCTGGTGACTGATACATGCTTTCCCGCCTTCACGTATGTTCCTTCCTTTTCAATCTGTATCTTTAAAGCTTTGTGAAAATTTTAATTTGTTACTGCACCACACTCTTGAAGTGGCCTGGATATTTCATTACAGACAGAATATCTTGTTGCTGCTCCTAGGAGTAGAAAAGGCATGTATAGGTAGGATTGTTGATAAAGACGTTCTTCACTGCCCAGGCAGTGTGGCTCAGTGGTTGAGAAATTCTTCATTATGTTAAAGAAAAAATTAAGTTTGTATGTACCTATTTAGAGTTCTTCACAGTAAAGTCCCCTGTGTGAGTACAGTGACGACCACGGTCTCACGGAGCTTTGCTCTCAACAGCATCTGCGTTTCCATTTCAGTTTAGCGGCCACAGCTGCATCGGGGACTTTTGTTCCGTCACCAAGTGCCCAAGAGATACCTGTGGTCTCCACACCTGCTCCAGCCCCTATTCACAACCAGTTTCCAGCCGAAAACCAGCCAGCCAATCAGAATGCTGCTCCTCAAGTGGTGGTTAATCCTGGGGCCAATCAAAACCTACGGATGAATGCGCAGGGTGGCCCTCTCGTGGAGGAAGATGACGAGATAAATCGCGATTGGTTGGACTGGACCTACTCAGCAGCAACGTTTTCCGTTTTTCTCAGCATCCTCTACTTCTACTCCTCCCTGAGCAGATTCCTCATGGTCATGGGGGCCACCGTGGTCATGTACCTGTAAGCAGACGATCGCTTCCTTTCCCCCTCAGTACAAATCGAACTTTACGGCCAGACCAGCACTTCCTGAGCATGTACTGTGTGCCAGGTGCTGTGTATGTTGTGAGTGTGAATGGGTGACTAAACATGCCGCCCCTTTAAGAGCCTGGGAGGTGGTGGGATAGAATGAGGTGGAGGGATAGACGGTCTTTGCAGGGGGCCTGGCCGTGAGCGTCCAGCTGGGAGGGGAGGGGCGGGAAGGGGACCTTCCCTGCTGAGGAGACTCTTCTGTTGTTGAGTAGACTCACTGTGCTCTTGACTAAGATGGGCTTTTATGTGCTTCCTTTGCAGGCATCACGTTGGGTGGTTTCCGTTTAGACAAAGGCCGGTGCAGAACTTCCCGAATGACGGTCCTCGTCCGGAGGCTGCAAACCAGGACCCCAACAATAACTTGCAGGTATGGAGCTGCCGTGAGCCGGGAGCGTGGTGTGAGGTGCAGCCGCTCAAACCTCAGCCTTTACAATCCAGTGTCCTGGTTTACCACTTTATTAGGCTCCATAGCTCAAGATTTCTTCCTGTTTCTTCTCCTTTTTAAAATATATTTTTATTGATTTCAGAAAGAGGAAAGGAGGGGGAGAGAGAGAGATAGAAACATCAACGATGAGAGAGAATCATGGATCAGCTGCCTCCTGCACGCCCCACACTGGGAGTCGAGCCTGCAACCTGGGCATGTGCCCTTGACCGGAATCGAACCATGACTTCCTGGTTCATAGGTTGATGCTCAACCACTGAGCCACGCTGGCCGGGCTCCTATTTATTCTTGATGGTAGCTATTTTGAAAACATTAACATGTCACAGCATCTATCAGGTATTTTTGTCACATGGCAATTTGCATTTTGGCATATTTAAATAATTTTTTTAAGTTCACTATTTTGAGTGTTCAGTGGTCTGCAACCATATGTTATGTCATGGAAACAGCTAATGGATATTAATTAAAGATTAAGAGCATAAGCATCTCACAGAATGAATTTCCTGAAAAATAACACCCAGAAATAGAATTTTTATAAGGCAGGTTAATGCATACTCCTAAAGGATATTTTTAAGTTATATAAATTGGCACCTGCTCTCTGTTTTTAGAACCCTGGGTTTCCATGTCAATTCTTTTAACTCACAACATGGCCAACACTGGACTATCCATATTTAATGAGGGGTAACTTAATTACTTGGTTAGTCGTGGTTGAAGATCTAGTTGCTACACCTGCTTTGATACTTGCTGCTGGGAATATTTGAAACGAGAATGTCACCAGCGCGGCTGTGCCATGGGGACCGGAGAACACGCCACCAGGACCCAGGGCGTCGTTCCCGGGGCCCTGCCCGCCTGGCGCTTCCCATACGGCGCCAGGGGCCAGGGTTGCCTCTGCCACTGCCCAGCAGGGTCTGGTGTGGATTCCGGTTCTAACTGCTTTCTCACTGTTTCATTACCAATAGGAAGGCCCCGAGGCTGAAATCGAAAACCCCAACCGCCTCCCTCCAGACAGGAACGTAGCGGATGGCGAGCAGACCAGCCCTTCATTCATGAGCACAGCGTGGCTCGTCTTCAAGACTTTCTTTGCCTCTCTCCTTCCCGAAGGCCCCCCCGCCATAGCAAACTGAGGCGGTTTGCCTTCTGGCTGCTGGTGGCCTGGGCAGGCGTGGACTGGACCATTGATCCAGCTAGACTTCCTCACCGGGACACGGCGATGGCACAGAATTGGTAAAGAACCAACAAGGAGGAGATGCTTTTGTGATCAAGCAAGAGCAGAAAGTAAGACGTGAAGCCATGATACAAACTGATGAACAAAAATGCCCAGGGCTCCTCATGTCTTTATTCTGAAGAGCTTTACTACCTATTGTATGTAGTTTATAGGCACTGTACATAGAAGGCGTGTGTCGCATGTTTATGCCTGAGGACCTTTCCCAGATACGTGTGTCTGCATGTGTGTTTGTACATAGATGTCATAGAGGCAGAAATGGTTCTGCTGGTGCGATTTGATTCCTGTTGGAATGTTTAAATTACACTAAGTGTACTTCTTTATATAATCAATGAATTGCTAGACATGTTTTAGCAGGACTTTTCTAGGAGAGACTTCTGTATATTGCTTTTTAAATGCATTGCTTTCCTTCAAACCACAGGCAACTGTGCAGAGGTGGAAACCTCTGCTGGGTTTTCTGTTCAATAAAGTTTTGCTATGACTGATCCTGGCAGAGTCTTAGCCGTTTACTCCGTGCCCGGGCCACTGCATGGTCAACAGTTGAGATTCTGATTTTTTAAGTAACCTGAGTGTTTTGCTGCTTTTTATAAAAGGACTGTTGGCACTGATGAAAAATGATAAAGTCAGGCCATGAAAGTCTTAATTTACTAAGAATATACTTGTATTTGCCCACATTCCTGGATTTAAACGGTACTGGCTTACATAGAAACCCATCCAAGTTTCGTTCCCCAAACCTCGCGTTGGTGGCATTAGGTATCTTCCTCTCGGCAGTTGTACACACTCTCCTCTCGCCCACTCAGCATGACGAGGACAGAGTTCCTCCCTTCCCTTAGCAACAGCACAGCCCCAGGCCTCGTGCCACGCCAAGCCCCCTTTTAAGTCTTGGATAGAAAAGCAATTCATTTCAAAGGAGGGGCATCACCGTTTGTGAGGGGCCTGGAACCCAAGACCATGGTGCTAAAGGGGTGGGGCCTCTCTCCCTGTGGTGTCAGGTTGTGAGGATTAAACTCCAGATTCCATGGGCCCAAAATAGTCCCAGGAAGGTGCTTCTGGGAACAGCTGACAAGTGTTCAGATTGGCCCAAGCCCCACTAGGACGGGGGGAAACATTCAGACCAAAATTAAGGCTTAAGACAGCTGACAGGTGGGGAACGTGGCAGAAATGTCAATCTTCCTCAACAGTCACTAAATGTCGTCTAATAAGGCACTACGTCCTATTAATACTTAGAAAATGATTGGTTTTGATCTTCCTTATTTTTCATAGGTAAAGCTACTTTAAAATAATATATTTTTTACGGATTGAGGAAGAGAGAGAGAGAGAGAGAAACATTGACGGTTGCCTGTATACCCTGACCAGGGCTCAAACCCACAACCTGAGTGTGTGCCCTGACCAGGAGTTGAACCGGCAACCTTCCAGAGCTCTAGCCAACTGAGCCACTCAACTCAGGGCTGGATCTTCATTATTAAGTAGCAATTAAATAGCTAGGAATAAACCCAAAACTTCCAAATTTCAGCTCAGGCCAACGTAGCAGCTGATTAAGTTTGCAGCTTCCAAGATGTTTGTTGGTTTTAATCTTAGTTCTACAGAAGAAACACTCCCCAAAATGAGCTCATGGTCATTTTGGGAACCTCAGGTTCAGCCAAGTTCACAGGCTTCTTCCCTGTGTCTTCGGGTCTTTAATACACGTGATGGGCCTGAAGGGGGTGTGCCCGGGTCCGCAGCCTCCTTCCTGTGAAGGGCCCCAGGAAAATGCAGTCAGTTACTAGCAGTGCCTCAGTTGGCATTCTAAGTAACAAGCAGGTACTTGGTTAGAATGACATTTTACGTAATCACCATGGAGAGAAATATTCTGTCTGTAGCCAAAAGGGAGGCGAGAAGCCACACCTGTCTACAGCCTGACAAGGGAGAGCTTCTGGGAGTCTGTGTCCTACGAGCCAGCCTTGAGACCGGTTTCTAAGGAAGTTAATTGACCCTGTGTATGAAGAACTGTAACCGGCTCCCCCGGTACCTACCTCGACACTAATTCTTCTCAGGACCTACTCCCACCCCACGCCTTTGTTTCTCGTCCTATAACCTGACTGGAGTCCCAGCAGGCCTCAAAGGGTGAGGTGCGGGGAGTTGTACCACACAGGGACACCAGACGAACAACGTGGTTTTTCAAGGTCATCCAGACAAAAATCGGGGTGTGCGTGGGAATGGATAGGAGGGTGTGCGATGCCGGTGGAAGGAACAGAAAGCTGGATCAGGCTGAACGTGTTCGTACAGGCCCAGGGAGCAGAGGTTCTGGAGTGATGGACTAAGCATGAGGCGTTAGAAAGAACCGGAACACTGTGCTCGGTGGTTGGCTGAGACAGATGACAAGGCGGTGTTATCTGCCCGGCTGGCGTGGTTCAGTGGTTGAGCGTCGACCTATGAACCAGGAGGTCATGGTTCAATTCCTGGTCAGGGCACGTGCCCGGGTTGTGGGCTCGATCCAGTAGGGGGTGTGCAGGAGGCGGCCGATCAATGATTATTCTCTCTCATCATTGATGTTTCTATCTCACCCTCTCCCTTCCTCTCTGAAATCAATATATATATGTGTGTGTGTGTATATGTATTTTTAAATGGTGGTCTATCTACACTGAATGAAGGTGACGTGCAGGAACTGCCTTGGGACACCAGAGGAAGACATGTAAGGGCTTACTGGGGGAGACCGGAATGTTAGAATGGATTTATCATGTGAGATCTGCTCTCCCACCCTGCCAGGGTCCAGGAGACACAACTTTCATCATGATTGAGAAGTAAATTAGGGAGGGGGAGCCCCGCCTCACTGCAGAGTCTGGGTCACTCATCGCTATGGGTCAGAAATGACAGTGGGAAATAGTGCCACTTGACTGGTAAATACAGGGGGGGTAACAGTTCCAGAGTGGCAGGGACCAAATGGTGGCTCTTAACCATCAAAGACAAGCTGGCTGTGCTTAGGTCATGGGCAGCAGAGGCAACACAGAAGTCAGATGGTTTGACTTGCAGAGAGCTTTGGCTTTGGCTAGTTGGTCATGGTATTCCCTTGGGAAGAAGGAAGTGGATTTTCTACTCAATTCCTATTTGATCGGGATAAGCAGAAGAGTCCTGTGTCACAGGGGTCGCCTAAGATCATCGGAAAACACATCTATAATTACATATTGTTTTTGTGATTAATCACTATACTTTGATTATGTTCAATTTGTAACAATGAAATTGGGGGTCACCACAACATGAGGAACTGTATTAAAGGGTCGCAGCATTAGGAAGGTTGAGAACCACGGCTGTAATGTGTCTCCCAGCCTTCCCCCGGGGACTGCTCTGGGGAAAAGGAAATGACCAGGCTTTCAGGGATTACTTGACACTGGCTCTAAATTGACATTAAATCTAGGAGACCCACAGCATCCTGGTGGTCCCCCGGTCAGCATAGAAACCTGTGGCGGTCAGGTGATCAACGGCATTTTAGCTCAGCTCGATCTCACAGTGCGTCCAGTGGGTCCCTGAACACATCCTAGAGGTAGGTGTGTCCCCAGCAACTGGCAGACTCTCCACACTGGTTCCTTGACCTGTGGGGTGAGGGGTGTCAGGGTATAGAAGGCCACGTAAACGGTCAATCGAAAGCAAGCCATGTCCCTGGAGGGATTGCAGAGAGAGTGTCACCAACAAGAATTTGGAAGATGCAGGGGTGGTGATTCCCAGCCTCCCTTCAGCTCTCCTCTTTGGTCCGCACGGAAGACAGAGGGGTCTCAGAGAACGACTGGATGCCCACACACTTAGCTGCTGCTGCTGCCAGCAGTCCTGGGCCTGCCGTGGCTTGTACAGCATCACTGCAGTGCCTGCCCCACTTCACTGCCTCCTTCCCTGTGTCTTCATGTGGCCTTCTTATAAGACTCCAGTCATTTGATTTACATCCGCTAACATTTCATTTCCAAGCACGGTCACATTCCGAGGTTCTGGATGGACATGAGTTTTTGGAACAAATTCAACCCACAACAGGGAGAAACGATGTGACCGCGACACAACGATTCCAGTGAACTGGAAGCTCAGACTGTCACCTAGCCCAACCGGCGTGGCTCCGTGGTGTGTCAACCTATGAACCAGGTGGTCATGGTTCGATTCCCAGTCAGGGCAAATGCCTGTGTTATGGGCTCGATCCCCAGTGGGGGGTGTGCAGGAGGCAGCCCATCATCATTGATTCTCTCTCATCATTGATGTTTCTATCTACCTCTTTGTAGCGCTCCCTTCCTATCTGAATTCAATTAAAATATATATAAAGGGTGTCCCAAAATTCACGCAAGAAGTAGTTTTGATAGAAAACACAGGTTTATAATTAAAAATTGTACATTTTTTATTGATTCATAAAGTCTACAGTATAGGGTTGTGTATGGAATAGCACATCGGGTAAATGGCCTCCACGGCTTTGCTGGCACATACGCAAAGCCATGGTCTTCATTGTCCCTGCTCCTGGGCCATCATTGGTACTTGGTAATGCTTATCAAATTGAAGGGATTGAAATCAAAGGGCAACAGATATTAGAATCTGATTCAATAAACCAAGTAAGATTAGTCTTTTATTTTTGTTGTTATTGTTGTTGTTAATGCTCACGCAAAATTCAAATCTTGAGTGAATTTTGGGACACCCTTTATTTAAAGACTGCCATCTGGCTACTTTGAACTTCTCCACAGGCAAAGAGGAGCATTGCTCTATTGGCTGGGGTGATAATGAGGAATCCCATAGGATGTCACTTAGCACTACCATATCCTGTGATTAAAGTCAGTGGGAAACTACAAGAAGCCAATTAAGGCAGGGTGACTGGGCCCAGACTTCTCAGGAATGAAGGCTGGGGTCACCCCACCAGGTAGGGAACCAGGCATGACCCGCTGAGATGTTCGCTGAGGGCCTGGGCTGGGTAGTGGCAGATGACGGCTATAAAAACCCAACAACCATGTGACCGGTTGCAGAATTGAGGGCTGTAATTATCATGCATATTTCTTCCTTGTTGGTTATGCCCGCTTGCATAGTCATACACAAACATGCATGTTTATATACAAATATTGAAAGCAAATATTTTTACTTTCTTATCATTTAACCTAAGATGAATTAGTAATGGTTAACCGTGCATCACAGGATGGAAGTTACAGGAGCTCAAGGAGAAGAGTGACGGCCACCCAAGGACGGGGCCTCCTCTCCTGCGGAAAGGCCCCACGATGCCTGCCTTACTCCACTGGTTCTCCCCGCGTCCAGATCAGCCACCTGTCCATCGCCAGCCGCCAGTAGGAGTGGGTGGAAGACAAGTCCATGGAGATCTCCATGCAGAACACATCAGTGATCTCCAAGGAGGCCCTGGGGCGCCTGCTGGTAAGCGTCCCCACTCTGCTGACGGGCCTCTCCCTGGCCCGTCTCTGGGCCGAGGGCAGGACGAAGGTCCCGGGTCCTTGACTCTTTGCAGGTTTGGCGTTGATCATCAGTCTGTCGACTGTGTGGCCAACTCCTCCGTTGACCTTCAGATCAACACACAGATAAATATGTTTCCTGCTCCCTGTGGGCAAGCAGGGAGGCCAGACTCCCGGCATTGGTCTCAGCAGAGAGGGGAGGCCCTGCTGCAGACAGAGGGTTCTAAGGGCACCAAAGGAGGCTCAATCTGGCATGTTTGTTGGGGTGAGGGAGCCCAGAGCTGGCCAAGCTCCTGGCTGGCCCTGGGCCACACAGGTGGGCACTGCCTGGCGGCCAAGGCCGCCCTCTTGTGGTGGTGGGGGACTCTGCAGCCTGTGGCTCTGACAGCATGTAAACCTGCTCCCTATCCCCAAGGGGAGTGTGAGTAAGTACAGTCTCTGGGCCCCTTTGATGCCCCCCTGCAGGTGTGGGGCGGGCAGGCAGCCAGGGCAGGGAGGAAGCAGGGCACCAGATGTTCTGACTGATGTCTTCCCTGGGAGATAAGCCTGTGAGGGTTGGCACCATGTCTGTCTGGCTCACCCCACACGGTGGTTGGGAGACAGCAGGCACTCGGGAGATGCCTGTTGAATGAATGAAAGGCCAGCTGGGAGGGGCCTCTAGTCGTGAGTGCAGCTCTCCCTCCGCTTCCCCATCTGAACTTGGGGTTTCGGCTTCCGGAAGCTGGGCCACACGGGAAAGGGCAGGAGAGGGGTCCAGGCCGAACCCGGCCTTCTCCAGGGTCACCTCATCCACAAGACGTCCTCAGACGCCTTCCTCCCCACCCCGGGCCCCGCCTGCGGGCGCCTGCACGCTGGACTTCCGGTTCTCCACGCAAGTCCCCGCCTCTCAGGACGGCCACTTCACACTCGCCTGTGCTCATGCCAACCCTGTGCCAGGAGCACTGCTCTGCGCCTATTGACACACAGAAAGACGGTCAGTAAGTGGCAGTGCTGATGCCCCCACACTGTGCTCTGTGCTCCCCTGTGGTTCCTTCTAGGCTGTTCTCAGGGGGGCCTGCCCTCTTATTGGCTGTTTGTTGGATCTCTCCGTGGTGGATGGGTTCCTCGTGTGGTCTGTGAGGCTTGGTTACTCGGAAGCTCATCTCCAGTGGAATTTGGTTTCCTGCGGACAGACTCAGCCTCCTGTTCCCCCCACCTCTGCCTGGAGAGTGGTTTTGCTCTTATGCCAGGAGCCTCAGTGGTTGCATCAGGCACGGGTCTGGGTGTGTGTGTGTGGGGGGCTGTTAGGTTCATCTCTCGGCTCAGGACGACCTGTGCCAGTGGGCAGGACGGCGTAGATGTCAGAGCTGCTTGTGCACAGGCTGGGGTTTCCTTCCTGGGGCCCTGCCCCAACACAGCGCTCCTTGTGGCTTCTTTCAGTGGGTAAAGTGTGTCTCCTTTCAACGGAGGGGAGTTATTTCAACCCCAACGCCTCCTCTCACGTCTTTGCCTCGGAGGCTGTTGTAACCCCACATGCCAGTGTGGTCTGAACCCACATCCTGGCCTCGTCTCTCAGGATCGCTGTGCTCACAGCCTGGGCGCTCGGTGCCACCTTCCCCTCCAGGGGTGGTCCTTCCTTTGGTGTGAGCTCAGCTGTGCAATAGGTGAAGCCTCGTGTTGTAAAGCAGCCGTTGGTTTCATGGCAGGAGCCTGTCCCAACTGTCTGCAAACGGGAGGTTCTACTGAAGGGCCTAGGCCACCTCAGGTCACCCTGCCCGTCCCCTGCTGCCCGTCCACTTCCTGTACTGGCCACGCTCCCTCCGCAGGGCCTTTGCACATGCCCAGAATGTTTTCTCTCTCCCCCTCCCCCCATTTGGTTCCTCCTCGGGGCAAGCCTCCCTCCCCTCCGCCCAGTGAGGTCAGATCCCTTCTCCAGGCCTCTCAAACCACAGCCCGGTGCCCCTCTCTGTTCAGGTGCCCTCAGGTGTCAGTTCTGGGATTGCCTGGGAAGCACCCTAAGGTAGAGCCGTGCGGGTTTGATCTGGGCTGCACCCTGCCCTGGGCTCTGAGCTGCACCCTGCCCCTCGCCCAGGGCGGAAGCATCACTGCGGCATGAACATCCTCACATAGAAGCAGCAGCGCCGCCATGTGGAGGTCGGCCAGGCAGCAGGTCCTGATCTAAGCTTTGTCTTATTTCATCTTCACAGCCAGCTCCCAGGCAGGCACTGCTGTTGTCTCCATTGTGCGAATGAAGAAGTTGAGGCACCAAGAGCGCAGTGGGGGCACCCTCACCAGACCCTGAGAGGTGAGCAGGGCGAGGGATGGCTTCAGTCGCACAGCCGAGGGGGCAAGAGTCATGCCCAGGTCACAGGGCAAGGAGAGGCAGGGTGGGCCCAGGGCTCAAGCCTCAGAGCTGCCCCGGCTGCTTCCTCTTTCCCCCTCCAATCTCCCCGGGGGCAGTGGCCACCGTTCTGTTAGGTCCCTGTCCTGGCCATGGGTCGCCCCCATCCCATGTCCCCCACAGCTTTCCCATGACGTTCTCACCCACTGGACCCAGGTCCCCGTCCACAGCCTCCAGAGCCTCACATGTCCTGTCAGACCAGGCTGACCCCATCCGGTCTTCCCTGAGGATATCATTTCTCACCCCACGCCCAGCCAGGCAACTTTTTGTGGCTCACATTTAAAAAAATCGATAACAGTGGGCTGCTAGTTCTACTTCTTTCTTCCTTTTTCTTTTCTTTTTCTTTCTTTCTTCTTTATTTATTTATTTATTTATTTTTTTTGCTGGCTGCTTCTCATTTATTTTCCACTTGGCGCAAGGCACATGGGTGTGGGGTGTCAGGCAGGCTTGCGTGTGGCTTGGGTAGTAAAAAGTGGGGCTCTCTCAACTTCCTTTTTGGTGTGTTGCTGTTTTGATATAAAAGAACCCAGCTGCTTCTGCATGCTGCAGCCAGCCTAGTCTAGCGAGGTGGGGTGAGGAGAGGGAAGGGGATGGAAGAGGAGGGGAGGGGCTCAAGGAGCCCAGCGCTTCTGGAAGTCTGGTGGCTGGTGGTGGCCACTCAGGATGGGGGCCCAGCGTTGACTTTGCCAGGCTGGCCACCAGGCCGCTTCCTTGTGGCTTCCCGAGCCAGGTCGCAGGTGGTCATGGGGCTGGAGGCCTGGGGAAATTCCGAGTGCCCTGGGGACTCCAACACTGTGGCCATGAATGGAGAGCGGACTTCCCCCCAAAAAGAAGCTTGCCCACCAGTGACCCGGGTCGGCTTTGGGGAGACCCGGGTGGTGGGGGATGGCCACCCCAGGGTACTCGGCACTTCCACGGGAGCTGGTACTGGAAGTGGAGCCCAGGCGGCACCGGTAGTAGTCGTGGTGGCCACGCGTGAGCTGCTGGAGGGGGTGCTGCCACGCTCTCTCTGTGGGCTGGTGGGAACCTCGGCGGGGACCCCTCGCGGACCTTGGCGTGAGATCATGGTGGCGGAACGAGGCGGGTGGGGTGGGGGGAGCGCTGGGCCAGGGAGCCCATTTGCAGAGGAGACCGCGGGAGGCCACACCATGACCGAGACATGCGGACTCAATATTTCTTAATAGTGAAAACCAAAGACAAGCGTAATGCAAGGAGAATAGAGGAAAGTGTAAAGAAAAAACCCGCCGTCTCTCAGAACCACGGTTCACTTGTCATAACTAAGAGATTACACTCCTGCGCTGTTAACCAGACTCCAAACTTGATTTAAATTTCACCAGTTTCCCACTGACTTATTTTTTTTTTTAATTTTATTTTTTTTGGCCCCAGGATCCAGGATAGCACATTGCGTTTAGCCTTTTAAAATGCTCTGAAGTTTTTGGATTCTTTCATTGGCTTCCTTTTCGTTATCTAGGAATCCGAACAGTTCGGAGGACCTAAGAAACACCTGTGACCCCCTCCCATGTCCTGCATGGCCCCCCTCCCCTGGCTTCCAGAACCGCCTTGTTCCTGGCTTCTGAGGCCCTCCCTTCTTGCTTTGAGCCTGGCCGTGGACGTAAACACATTTAGGAGCCTGTTCGCCAAGACGGCTGTGTGTAGGACGCTGCCTGCAGGCAGTGGTACCTGGGCCTCCAGGGGCAGGAGAGCCGGGGAGGTGTCCTGGGCCAGGGAAGAACGCTTAGGAGCTGAGCAGCGGAACCCAGGGAGGCCGAGCAGACGGGCTGTTGGGGTGAAGTTGCTGCAGATCAGGCCAGGAGGTAGGTTGAAACTGTGTCAGAGACATTCAAAGGCCAGAAGGAGGCAGTAGCAGTTACAGAAGGCTCTGGGGTGGGGTGGGAGGAGATGCCATCGTTGGTGCTGGTGTGGGATGGCTGGATTGGGGGCGGGCATTAAATTGAGCCCCTACTGAAATGGCAGAGGGTGGGAGTGAACCTCAGGGGTCCGCTGGGCCCACCCCTTCACTGCAGAGAGGGAGCCCCAGAGGCTGCAAACCAGAAGGACACTTGGTCAAGGTCATGTGCCACATTTATAAGAGTCAATAGTTTCTACGCCTTCAGCACTTTAAAAAAAATTAATTTTAGAGAAGAAGGGAGAGAGAGAGAGATAGAAACATCAATGATGAGAGAGACACATCCATTGGTTGCCTCCTGCACATGCTCTGACCAGGGCCGGGGATCGAGCCTGTAGCCCAGGTACGTGCCCTTGACCACAATCGAACCCGGGACCCTTCAGTCTGCAGGCCGATGCTCTATCCACTGAGCCAAACCGGCCAGGGCTACACCTCCAGCACTTTATATATATATATATATATATTTCCCCACCGAAAAATATCTGCTGAGTTTTTACTCTGGGCCAGGACTCTCTGGTCCCTGACTTCATAAAGCTTAGCGTCTAATGGGCAGAGGTGGACAATCACTAGCCACACAAAGGACTACATAACCATGACCTTGACTGTGCCCGGAGCCAGGAAGAAAAATGGGTGGGGTGGTCAGGGAAGGAGCATCTACAACTCATAACTCAAAACCAGGAAGCGATTTGGACGTTACCTAGAGCTGGAGTCTCAAACCGGGGCATGCGTCAGAATCAGGCAGAGTGTCAGCAGATTCCTGGCCCAACCCTTCGAGGAGGGGCCGATGCTGCTGGTCGAGGGCCCACACTTGGGTAGCGCCGAGCTAGCGTGATGGGTCTCCCGGATGTCAAGATGCGGATAAACCCACCTGGCCCGGATGGCGGATGACGTCTGTGCTGGCTTGGCTTTGGAGGGGAGGAAGTGAGCAACTGGGAAAGTCCTGGTGGACACAGCTTTCAACCCACCAGGAGCAGGGTGTTGGGGATGTGGGTCAATAGAATCCAGAAGAGAAAGTGTCTCGTGACCCCACAGCCACAGGTGCTGGGGAACTTCCCAGGTTTCCAGAGGATCCATGTCTAGACCTGACCCCGGGGCCCCTTGGGACCATTGCTTCCCACTCACCATGAGAGGAGAGAAGAGGGTGGCTTTGTGCTTCGGGCAGCACCCAGGAAACCATCCTCACTACCGTCCCGGCCTCCTATTCCAAGGAGAGGCTCTGCCTGAGCCTCCGGGGTGCCGGGATGTGCCACAGAGACCGGAGCCGGTGGTTGGCTCAGCAGGTGGCTCCCTGGTCCCTCTGGTGTCGTGTCAGGCCCAGGCTTTGGCAGGGAAATGTGGCCCGTTCCCTCCAGGACTTAGGATCTGACTGCTGGGGACGCAAGACCCTACCTAGAGTCTTGATGAGGAGGGAGACACAGCAGGAAGGAGGGAGGGGGGGCATGGCGGGAGGAAGGGACTGCCGGAGCAGAGGCCTGGCCCCTGAATGGCTGGTCTCAAGGGAGTGCTGCGAGGGTTTCTCTCTTTCTTTCTTAAAAAAAATATTTTTAATGGATTTTAGAAAGTAGGAGGGAGAGGGATAGAGAAAGAGAAACATCAGTGATGAGAGAGAATTATTGATCGGCTGCCTCCTGCACGCCACCTACTGGGGTTGCGGGCCAAGTTCTTATCTCTCTTTTAAAATTTTATTTTTCATTTACAGTTGACATTCAATATTATTTTATACTAGAGGCCCGGTGCACACCATTCGTGTGTATGTCTTTTCAAGGCAATATCAGGATACACTGGCAGCTCTGAACAGCTCCTTCCCCAAACAGAAACCTTCACCATCACATCGTGCAGCCCGAGGGTGGACCCCAGCCCGGCCAGGACCCCAGCAGACCCCAGGTCTCCTTTCTACTCCAGGGGTGCAGAGCCTTAGCTTCTGCAAGGTCCCCAAGCAGCATAGCAGCCAGGTCGGCCTGGGAGGGCGCTTACACAGCCCTGCACCAGCAGAGGGCGCTGTGGAGTTCCAGCGCTGCCCGAACCTTCTCCTACCTCCTGCTTCCTCCATCCAAGCCCAGAAGCTCTGACCTGGGCCCACCTCAAAAGATGAGAAAATCCTCCCAGCCCGGATGGGGTCCAGGCCTCACGACCCAGGCCCTGGGGAAATCTGTTCCCCGGAGAGGCTGGGTGGGTCCGAGAAAGGAGGCAGCTTGTATCTCACGGTGAGGTGAGCCTTCCGGAACGGGACACAAATATAAGGTCAGCTCGCGGGCTTCCAGCACAGCTGCATCAGCCCCAGCTTGAGGTCATCAGACTCTCACCCCCTCTGCACAGATGGCCAAACTGAGGCTCCGGGAAATAAAGGCATTTGGCCAGTCCGTTGGCGAGCAGGACTGGGAGCCAGGGTGTCTGACGGCAACGGTTGTGCTCAGGATGCTGCCTCACCCCCACACCCCACACCCCCACACCCCCACACCCCTGGCCTGGGAGGCAGTGGTCTGGGCGTGGAAGCTGGAGGTGCATGGAAGACCTTCCCAGCAGGCAGGCTTGTCCGCAGATGGATCGGGCCTCTGCAGGAGGAGGGAGCTCCCCGTCCCAGCACAGATGCAAAAAGCCAGGGAGGTTGCAATAAAGTTTTGGAAGGGTAGTTGGGCTAGTGGCCCGTTCAGGATTGCCACTGACCCCCCTCCTGGGGGAGCCATCTCACCTTCTTTCCCTTCCAGTCCCCTTCGTTCCATCTCTCTTCCTCATCTCTGCCTGTATCCTGGTGTGACTCGGGCAAGCTCCTTCACCTTTCTCCTCTCTGAGCCTCAGTTTACACATCTGCAAAGTGGGGCAATGCTTGCCCCTGCATTTTCAGGGTTATTTTGAGGATTAGATGAGATGAATTCGTAGAGCGTGTTTAGCACCAGTTAGAGGGCCAGGAACTCCGTCACCACGACCGATCCTTGTCTCCCCTTTCTTTGTAGAGAGCACCCCAGGACAGGACAGGTTCTCAGTCCCCGCCTCCTGCACAGCCAGCATCTCCTCCCTCCCATCCTGTTCCACCCTCCAGAGTGGAACTCAGCCCAGGTCCGCCTGCAGCGACTGACCCCTCCCACATGCACACCCGGTGAGTCTGAAACCCAAAAACCAATCCATCCGGCCGCCTGTCACTACTCGAGACAATTAAGCAGAGACAAGATTGAATCTTAGATGAACGTTTATTCCGGCAGCATGGGAGGACCGCAGGTCATCCACAAAAACCTGCTCTTACCCAACCCCCACCCCCATAAGGCAGCTGCTTATACCGGCTAGAAGGACAAAGATTCCGTGGGAAAGTAGGAATTAAGGCACGGGTCACAGGTTACAGGCAATGCAGGCTCAGGGGTCATCAATAGCCGGCACCTCCGGGGTCAGACTGTGTCAGCAACAAGGTTGCAAATCTTTC
>NW_006282381.1:163103-163488 GCF_000327345.1 Myotis davidii
AGGGGTTGTCTGTCTCCCAAGTCCCCAGCCTACAACTCGCAGCCAGGCTAGAATGTGCTTTCTCTATTCAGAACAGAGCCATCGCGGTTAACAGCATAACTAATATTCTTTATAATTACAGCTGCCCCCCACGATTCTATGTCTGCCCCGAACAAGTTAACCCTCACCCCCTGCCTCAGTTTCGCATTCACGAAAGGGGCCTGCGCCCACCGCGTCCCTTGGGGGCACCTCGGTCCTGCAAAAGTGGCCAAACGCGGGGAAGCTCAGAGGCAGAGCGAAGGCGCGCTGGCCCGCGCCCAGCCCGCGCCCCGGCGGGCACCCGCACCCCCACCCGCGCAGGGCTGGCATGTAGAATCCACGTGATTTCCTAGCAGTGGCCACGGCT
>NW_006282381.1:163562-163778 GCF_000327345.1 Myotis davidii
CTTGCGCGGCTCTGGGCGCCTAGTTTCAGTTTCGTGCAGAGCGCGGAGGTGTGAGGAGCGCGGAGGGTGAGTGCGCGGGGCTGCGGGGTTGCGGGCTCCTGGGAGGGGGCGAGTCGCACCGCAGATTCCGGTGCAAATGCCGAACAGAGCGGGGATGCGGGGATGCCAGGGGGCTCTGGAGCGGGAGGTCCTGGTGTCCATCGGGTGGATGGCAGG
>NW_006282381.1:163837-164483 GCF_000327345.1 Myotis davidii
CTGATGCCAGGATGGGCGGAGGGGGCGCCCCTGGCTGGAGCGGGGAGCAGCCTGCTCCCCGCGGAGTTTGGGGTTGAGTTGCGAGCCGCAGAGGTAAACTGTCGAGGTCACCATCCGGGCTGCGCTCTCCTTCCAGTCTGTCCCCCCCACCCGGGAAAGCACCTGTCACTGCTGGGGCTTCGACTTTCCACTGCTTGTTAATAACGAATTACAGGGCGCACGCTGCCCTTTACGCACAATGCAGACTTTTTAGCTGAAAGAGAATAAACTGTATGATGGACAGGTCCAAACGAACACAAGAGAGGAAGGAACAGAAATGGGTGGAACCGTATGGACTTGCGGGGTCTGATAGAATGCAGCCCCTTGTAACCACCGCCCTCCAACCACCACCGAGCCAGGCCAGAGCAGTGTGTCTCCACCCCACCTCATTCTTTATTATTTCTATATATTTGGGGTTTTTTTAGAGAGAGTGGGAGGGATGGAGAGGGAGAGACATCGATGTGAGAGAGAGACATCGATTGGTTGCAACCGAGGTACCCGAGGTCCGTGCCCTTGATCAGAATCGAATCCAGGACCCTTCAGTCTGCAGGCCCACGCTCGATCCAATGAGCCAGACCAGCTAGGGCATACACACTGCATTCTTTTC
>NW_006282381.1:165283-171192 GCF_000327345.1 Myotis davidii
TTCCCTGTAAATGTTTGAGATTGAACCCTTATCGGTGATAACATTGGCAAATATGTTCTCCCATGCAGTGGGCTTTCTTGTTGTTTTGTTGATGGTTTCTTTTGCTGTGCAGAAGCTTTTCATTTTGATGTAGCCCCATTTGTTTATTTTCTCTTTAGTTTCCACTGCCCTACGACCAATATCACACACTTCATTCTTAAACAAATGTTTGACAGACACCATAGCATCCCAACCGAAATAATTCAGAACGAGTTTAAAAAACACATCACACAAAACAATGCCACCAGCATACTTTAAAATTTTAACAATAACTCCTTAATGTCAAACTCTCCAGACTGTTTCTAATGAACATTTGAACCTCATAAGTAATAGGTGAATACATGGGGGTCCTTTTCTTACTTGCTTTGTGCATTTCCATGTCACTTTTAGTCATTTTTCTCTCTGGGGAGAGAATTTGCTGGGGTGGCCATTTGGGGAGCCCCCCCCTCCCCCCCCCGCTCAGCACCATTTTCATTCATTTTATAGGCTGGGTTCTTACTTTTCCTCTTTGAATGGTTGGGGGTTCTGCAGTCCTTTTTGAAAATATGTCTTTATTGATTTCAGAGAGGAAGGAAGAAGGGGAGAAAGAAACATCAATGATGAGAGAGAATCATTGATTGACTGCCTCTACATGCACCCCCCCACCCCCACCCTAGGATCGAGCCCACAACCCAGGTGTGTGCCCTGACAGGGAATCAAACCATGACCTCCTGGTTCAGAGGTTGACGCTCAACCCCTGAGCCGGGTGGGTTCTGCAGTCTTACGCAGCTGTTTGAAAACCAGCACTTCCCAGTCTCACAAACTTGGGCGTGGCAGGAGGTGGGGTGTACCCCCACTAATACCTTCAGATTTCCCTTCTAAGAAGCCATACGCCCAGAAAAGCGCTAGACTGGGTCTCCCGCTGGAGAACAGAGGTGCAGTGAAGCCTTGATGTGAAGGTACATCCAGGTTCCCCATCCAACATGCCTTCCCCAAACCTGACTGATCTACAGCACCTCTGGCCAGGGATTGTGCCCACCTGGCTTGTCTCCAAACGTGGCCCCAGCTTGACTGCCTGCATGGTAGGGAGGTAGACCTCCCCCCCTTGTATTTGCTGGTTACTGTGGACTAACTGCAGGCGTACCTTGGAGATACTGAGGCCGGGCTGGACAGCCCGGCCGGCGTGGCTTAGGGGTTGAGCATCAACCCATGAGCCAAGAGGTCCCTGGTTTGGTTCCCTGTCAGGGCACATGCCCGGGTTTCAGGCTGAATCCCCAGTAGAGACATGCAGGAGGCAGCTGACCAATGTTTCTATCTCTCTATCCCTCTCCCTTCGTCTCTCTAAAATACCAGTGAAAACATTAAAAAAAAACAACAAACAACCCAATGTACATACTTTTTTAAAAAATATATTTTTTATTGATTTTTTACAGAGAGGAAGGGAGAGGGATAGAGAGTCAGAAACATCGATGAGAGAGAAACATCAATCAGCTGCCTCCTGCACACTCCCTACTGGGTATGTACCTGCAACCAAGGTACATGCCCTTGGCCAGAATCGAACCTGGGACCCTTGAGTCCGCAGGCCGACACTCTATCCACTGAGCCAAACTGGCCAGGGCTCAATGTACATACCTTAATTAAAAAGTACTCGATGGCTAAAAATGCTAACCATCCTCTGAGCCCTCAGCCAGTCGTTAACTTTTTGCTGGTGGAGGGTCTTCCTTGCTGTTGATGACAATACAATATCTGTGAAGGGCAGTGAAAATGAAGCGCAATACAGTAACGCGTGCCTGTGTTTCATCTGTCAGGAACCTCCCTTTCTCCTCTGTAAGATGGGGACGATAACATGTCCTTCAGAGCGTGTTTCATGGGTTGGACGAGATGAGAATGAGGTCTGCCCCAAGCAAGGTCAGCCTCACCCACTGCCTGAGCATGAGCTCGCGGTGAAGGCAGACAAGCAGAAGGCAGATGCAGAGGTGACTGTGCGCGTGCAGGGCCAAGGCGACCCCCCTCACACCCCACCACACACTCCCTCCCCTCTGAGGAAAATGCGCAATACTTCTTAGTGCGCCTCCTCCCGTCTGTTGTGGATTAAGCTTGTGTCCCCAAAAGAGTTACGTTGAAGTCCTAACCCCTGGAACCTCAGAAAGTGACTTTATTTGGAAATAGGTCTAGAGCAGATGTAATTAGCTAAGATGAGCTCATCCTGGGGTAGGTAGCTGGGCCCTTCATTCAGTATGGCTGGCGTCCTTATAAAAGAAGAGATGACTGTAAAGATAGACATCCAGAAAGGATGTGACACCAGAGGCAGAGATTGGAATAATGAGTCAACAGGTCAAGGAATTCCAAGAATTGTTGGCAACCACCAGAAGCTGGGAGAGGCGAGGGAGGGTTCTTTCCTCGAACCTGTTGTTGTTTTCTCAATCCTCCTCTGAGGATATTTCTCCACTTATTTTTAGAGAGAGTGGCAGAGAGAGGGAAAGACAGAGAAATCTCGATGTGAGAGAAACACATCGATTGGTTGCCTTCTGAACACGCCCCTACCAGGGCCGGGGCTGGGGAGGAGCCTGCAACCAAGGTGCATGCCCTTGGACCAGGAACCGAACCTGGGACTCCTCAGTCCACAGGCGGACGCTCTAGCCCAGGGGTGGGCAAACTTTTTGACTCGAGGGCCACAATGGGTTCTTAAACTGGACCGGAGGGCCGGAACAAAAGCATGGATGGAGTGTTTGTGTGGACTAATATAAATTCAAAGTAAACATCATTCCATAAAAGGGTACGGTCTTTTTTTTTTTTTTTTAGTTTTATTCATTTCAAACGGGCCGGATCTGGCCCGCGGGACGTAGTTTGCCCACGACTGCTCTAGCCACTGAGCCAAACCAGCTAGGGCTCTGCTGACATCTTGGTTTCAGACTCCTGGCCTCCAGAAAGGGAGGGAATACATTTCTGTCATTTTAATCCACCCAGATGATGGCCCCTTGTTACCGATGTAAGAAAACTAGGGCAGCAGCTCACCCGCCCAGAACCTCTCCTGGGCCTTCCGCACAGAGCCGTCCTAGTGAGCACATCAACACAAGTGCACAGACTTTGTAAAAAAAAAACAAAAAACTTTCTGTCGGTGTCCTGAGGATGTGGGCTACTGGTTTTCTTTACCGGATTTATTTTTTGAGTGTTGGCTAGCCGCCCAAAGTTTACCCTGGCTGAAACTCAGTCTGCAAGATAGCACTGTCAGAAGCGTCTAGACCTGCCCAGAATTTTTTACTGACAACAATGGCCAGAAGCCACATCTCAACGGAGTGAGGGCATGGCCCAGAGAACGGCAGTTTTGCAGCTTATTTTATACACTAGAATCCAAGGAGGAAACGTAAGGAGGGTGACATGATATCCACTGGTGGTCGATTAGGGAGGCGGGAGAAAGCAAAGGGGGGAGTTTCTGGGATTGAAGAAAAGGAAAAACACGGACTGCTTTTACATGGGTGGCTACGGGAGGGTTAATAGTTAACATTTACACACATGGAGATGGGGTTCGGGGGACAGGAGAGCAATGACGTGTTGTGTGGCCTGTGCTCTGGTGCCTGGCTCGGAGGGTCCGGAAAAGGACATCACTTTGACATTGCAAAGGTGTGTGGTCTCGGGTGCCTTTTGGTGTACGGGGCGAGGTTCCAACCACCCGAGCCACCCAGCCTGGGCTCTTTGCTTTTTAATAGCGACATAGTATTTCCCTGTCTGGTGGGTCCAGACTTGATTGAATTATTGTTGTGTATTTCGGTTGTTCCCCGCCTCTCGCTATTCTAAACAGTGCCCTAAAGAAGGTCCTTGTTGCCCTGGCTGGTTTGGCTCAGCTGATAAAGCATCGGCCTGCGGACTGAAGGGTTCCGTGTTCGATTCTGGTCAAGGGCACATGCCCAGGTTGCTAGCTGGATCCCCGGTGGGTGGGAGGCGTTCAGGAGGCAGCTGATCAGTGACTCTCTCTCATTAGCTGGATCCCCGGTGGGAGGCATTCAGGAGGCAGCTGATCAGTGACTCTCTCTCATCATTGACGTTTCGCTCTCTCTCTCCCTCTCCCTTCCTCTCTGAAATTAATAAAATAGGTCAAAATATATATTTTTAAAAAGAATATCCTTGTTCAAGCATCACTCGTACGTATACTTCTTTTTCTTGCCTAACGGCTCTGGCTAGAACTTCCGGTTCTCTGTTGAGTAGAAGTGGTGAGCGTAGGCTCCTTGCCTTGTTACTGCGCTCATCTGAGAGGCGGAGCTCTGAGTCTCTCACCATTGGGTATGTTTGCTGTGGGTTTTTCATACAAGGCTTTTCTTATGTGGAAGTAGTTTCCTTTTAGCTCTCGTTCGTTGGATATTTTTTAATCATGAAAGTGTGATGACTTTTGTCCAATGCTTTTTCTCTGCCTCGATTGAGATGATTGCGTAGTATTTCCCCCTCATTTTGTTGACGTGACTTATTACATCGACCAATTTTCATATGTTGAAACATCTTGGCATTCCAGGAGTAAATTCCACTTGGTCATGGTATATATATATATTTATAATAGGCTGCTGATTTTATTTTACTAGTATATTGTTGAAGTGTTTTTTTCATCGATGATCATACAGGATGTTGGTCTATAGTTTTCTTTTCTTGTAATGGCTTTGTCTGGTTTTGGTATCAGGGTAATGCTGGCCTCCAAGAGTGAGTTAGGAATTGTTCCTTCTCTGCGATTTTGGAACATTTTAAGAAGGGTTGGTATTAGTTCTGTTTTAAACGTTTGGTAGACTTTACCAGTAAAGCCATCAGGTGTTGGGCGTTTCTTTGTTGCTGATTCATCTCCTTACTAGTTGTAGGTCTATTGAGATCTTCTTCTTCTTTGTGATCTAGTGTTGGTAGGTTTTGTATTTCTAGGATTTTGTCCATTTCATCTAGGTCAGTGGTCGGCAAACTCATTAGTCAACAGACCCAAATATCAATAGTACAACGATTGAAATTTCTTTTGAGAGCCAAATTTTTTAAACTTAAACTCTATAGGTAGGTACATTGTTATTAACTTAACTAGGGTACTCCTCAGGCTTAGGAAGGGCCACACCTACGGGGTCAAAGAGCCGCATGTGGCTCGCGAGCCGCAGTTTGCCAACCACTGATCTAGGTTATTCAATTTGTTGGCTCACAGTTGTTCATAGCGCTCTCTTAGAATCCCTTTTTATTTCGGTAGAATCGATAGTAATGTCCCCACTTTTACTTCTGAGTTTAGTAATTTGAGTTTTCTCTCTTTTCTCTTAGCTTGTCTAGCTAAAGGTTGGTGAGTTTCATTGATGTTTTGAAGAACCAACTTTTGGTTTCATTGATTTTCTCTATTTCTTATATTCTCCATTTCATATACCTCTCGTCTTTATTTCCTTCCTTCAGTTAGCGTTGGGTGTGGTTAGCGCTTCTTTTCCAGCTCCTTAAGCTGTAAAGTTAGGTGGTTGATTTGTTTGTTTCTTAATGCGATCATTTATAGCTGTACATTTTTTCCTTTAGCATTGCTTTCATTGTATCCCATAGGTTTTGGTATGCTGTGTTTTTGTTTTCATTTACCTCTAAGTTTTTCTAATTTTCCTTGTGATTTCATCTTTGATCTCTCGGTGGTTTAAAGTGTTTTTTAAGGGCTGCAATTTTGTAATTTTGCAGTTTTCTTTATGTTATTGGTTCCTAACTGTCTCCCATGGTGGTCAGAGAAGATGCTTTGTATGATATCTATCTTTTAGGGTCTATTGGTTTGCTGTGTTATTGTTTTCATTTACCTCTAAGTTTTTCTAATTTTCCTTGTGATTTCATCTTTGATCTCTTGGTGGTTTAAAGTGTTTTTTAAGGGCTACAATTTTGTAATTTTGCAGTTTTCTTTACGTTATTGGTTTCTA
>NW_006282381.1:171861-175009 GCF_000327345.1 Myotis davidii
TTGATTGGCTAGCTCCTGCACGCTCCCCGCTGGGGACTGAGCCCACAACCTGGTCATGTGCCCTTGACTGGAGTCGAACCCTGGACCCTTCAGTCCACAGGCCAACGCTCTGTCCATTGAGCCACACCGGACAGGGCTGTCCAGTGATTCTTTCTCTGTCTCCTGGGCATCAGACATTCTCTCCGTGGAGCACAGTGGCCCAGGTACCATCTTGATCTCTCGCCGTCCTCCTAGGGCCCAAAGTCAACTGGTTTTTGTCTTTAAATCTCTCGAGTGTCTCCGTGTGCAGCCACTTTCTCCTTTTCCCCGGAGGCGCAGTTGTTTTTGAGTGTCCCCGTCTTTACTGTCTGGCTCCTGAAAGTGAAGGGGGGAGTGGAGCGGGTAGTGGGACAGGCACGGGCCCTTCGTAATTTCCTGGAAGTCACTGTAGCTCAAGGGGGAGGCGCTTGCAACAATGGAGGGAGGTGTGACAGCGGTGACCTCCTGCCTCGTTGCCTGCACCTCTGAGATGGATCCGAGGCAGCAAGCACAAGGCTCCAATATCTTGACCCGCCCTGGCTCCTCCAAGCTGTGTGCAAGCAGCTCTGGGAACACGCACACAGCCCCCCTGACACGCGGCTGAGGGGGTGGGCAGCTGCCACTGTACTAAGAACTGGAATTAGTCACCGTGGGCAGCCCAGCCTTCCCCTGGGCATTGCAATGTCACCAGACTCCGGGGTTCCAAAACAGCTGTACCAGGGCGATTCTGCCCGTGACATCATTGTCCACGTGGGGAGGTAGATGACGGGTACTTTCTGCTCCTCTGTCTTCCCAGAATCCTCTCCTGGACATTTACTTTTATAAGGTGTTTGGGACCATGTTGTTCAGTTCATCGCTTAGGAGACTGGCCAGATGTGGGGGCTGCAGGCAGCTGGGAAGCATCCTGATTCCCCATCGTCCACCTCCTGGGGGAGGGGTGGGGCCTGGACCCGCACCAGACCCCGGCCCCCATCATCCCCTGGCCTCGGCAATGCCTTCTCTCCCTGCGGTGAATGGAGGGAGCATTCAGACCCGGGGGAACCGGTACTCAGAGGCGGTCGGCATCTCGGCGGCGTCTTGTTTGACGTTGGACGAAGTAGCTTGCTATTTGGTGTGTTTCTTGGGAGTCCTGTGGCCAGAGCGGCCGCTGAAATTGAGTCATAGAATAAGTCCGTTGTCTCTTTCAGTTCTGTGTCATCCGCCCTGGTTAGTCAAGGAGAAAGTGCTAATGTCTGCCACGCTTCACACACACTTTGTTTTCCCCTCGTTAATCCTCACCCGGGGATATTTTCCCATTGATTTTTTAGAGAGAGTGAAAGGGAGGGAGAGAGACAGAGAGAGAAACGTCGATGTGAGAGAGACACATCAATTGGTTGCCTCCCACACGAGCCCGGACCAGGGCCGGGGATTGAGCCTGTAACCAGACCGGAATCAAACCCGGGACCCTTCAGTCCGCAGGCTGACGCTCTAGCCACTGAGCTACACCGGCCTGGGTGCCTCGGTCACTCTTGATCTCGGTTTCAGCCGTGGCAGCCAGGCTCCCAGTCCGAGTCCCGGGAGGCAGCAATACCTGGTTCCAGCTCAGCAGCATCGCTTTGGTTTTGTTTTCTTGGGGTTTCTTTTCGGAGTGACTTTCCATTCGCGGTGAACGGTACTGTAGACAGTAACGTGAAAGGCGAAGTGACTTCTAGACAAATTTTGAGGTAATGATACCCTGCTGCTCAGATCAGGCGAAAATATTCTCAGACATGGGTACGAAGTTTGGAAATTATAGACCTCTCCCTAAAGGGTGTGATCGTGAAGCCTTTAGGTTATATGTCTCTGCAATGGGTAGAAGTACCCAGAGGCGCCAGGGTGATAGTTTATAAGCAGAAATATAATAAGCCTTCATGGGGATGATCATTTCGTTTGGAAAGAAGACCATTTGCTGGCAGTAGGGCAGCAAGGGGCCTCTGGATTCAGTTAGGTTTTAAAATTTTAAAAAACACACTTTTATTGATTTCAGAGAGGAAGGGAGGGAGAGAGAGAGAGAAACATCAATGATGAGAGAGATTCATTGATTGGCTGCAATCCAGGCGTGTATCTTGACCGGGAATCGAACTGTGACCTCCTGTCCATGTTTTTTGTGTCTGGGCACTGTCGGCTGCCGTAGGATTGGTTCAGGTGATCCACCCCAGAAGCAAAATTCCTCTTCTCGACTTCAGAGGGCCCAGCCTTCCGGTCATTGATCTTCTGTCTTCTTTCACATAAACAAACAAAGAAAGAGTATTTATTTTAAGCCACACAAGTGATACATGACTAAATCCCCTTTGCAAAAAGCTGAACACCTTATATGGAATGTTACTCGCTGCTCCCGCCCCCGGTCGGTCCTTTCCCAGTTTCAGGTAACCGGTTTGGTATGTTGCCTTCCGGGAACTTTAAACCTTCCCATAATAAAAAATCACACTTGCATTGGGCCTACTAACTGCCAGGCCCTGTTGAGCACTTTACTTGTAGCAACTCATTTAAACCCACAACAACCATGGGAGGTAGGTGCTGGCATTATCCCCATTTTACAGATGAGAATATTGAGGCCCAGAGAGGCTACACGACTTGCCTGACGCCACACCGCCTGTAAAGGGTGGAAAGATTCATCCCAAACCTAGACAGCCTCACTCCCAAACTCATGCTCTTAACCTCTAAGCTATAAAAACAGGTTATGATAGACCTGGGTTCTAGTTTATGTGTATTTTTTTAAAAAATATTTTATTGATTTTTACAGAGAGGAAGGGAGAGGGATAGAGAGTTAGAAACATCAATCAGCTGCCTCCTGCACACTCCCCACTGGGGATGTGCCCGCAACCAAGGTACATGCCCTTGACCGGAATTGAACCTGGGACCCTTGAGTCTGCAGGCCGATGCCCTATCCGCTGAGCCAAACTGGTTAGGGCAAGTTTATGTGTATTTTTAAGGCAAATGATAGTATACTGTGCAGATCATGACACCGCGTGGCTTGTTTAGTCAACAGCATGTCCTGAGGAACCAGCTGTGCCAACACAATCGATGGCCTTCGCGCTCATAACAGTGGTGTGGTTCCACCAAGCGTTGTTCGTCTAGGGATTGTTCAAGGACGGCTCTCCCTGGGCTCTCT
>NW_006282381.1:175066-175961 GCF_000327345.1 Myotis davidii
AAGTGTTCGAAGTCCGGGCTAATTGGCCCTCCGAGGTGGGCAGATCCATTTCCAGGCCGTGAGTCTGAATTCAGGGTCCAATGTCTCCCCTTTAGATCTTCAAGGCTTCTTCCATCCCCCGCCCCCATCCTGTCCCCTTAAACTTGAAAACGAACCCAAGATCTGGGATCCTCGTCAACTCACTGTTCAACTGTGTGGGAGGTAAAGAGGGGATTTCCAGCCCCGAGCTTCATTTTCGGTTCGGTGGCTGGGCCTTGTTTGAGGACTTGGCAGAGCCACGGGATGGGGCACAGGGTGCCCAGGAACCGGCCAGAGGCGGAGGTGGACTTCAAACTCAGTTTGAAGGGTTAGTCAGGGCAAGTCCCCAGTTACGCAGGGCAAGGGTTAGTCATGGAGGGTCCCAGGGTCTCATCTAAATATGGCCACAGTGAGTAATGGAGATTTAAAAAAAAATTTTTTAATTGATTTCAGAGAGGAAGGGAGAGGGAGAGAGAGACAGGAACATCAATGATGAGAGAGAATCATGGATCGGCTGCCTTCTGCATGAACCACCCTGGGGATGAAGCCTGCAACCCAGGCATGTGTCCTGACCGGGAATCGAACCGGGACCTCCTGGCTCATAGGTTGAGGCTCAACCGCTGAACCACGCCGGCCGGGCTGAGTGACGTAGATCTTTAGTGTGATATGTGCAGGTGTTTAGCTTTTTGCTAAGGGAATTTATTACATATTACACGTGTGTTTGAACACGAACACATTTTTTCTTTTAAGTGAAAGAAGAGAAAATCCATGACCAGAAGGCCGGGCCCCTGGATGCTGAGAATCCCTGGGCTGTGGTTTGCGGAGAGGCAGGGCTCCCGGAGGCAGGGAACGCGGAGCCAGCCTCCCCCAACCCACC
>NW_006282381.1:176059-208977 GCF_000327345.1 Myotis davidii
TGCCCCGGTCTCGAGATCACGTGGGGAGCTTCCAGAAGGGCGGACACCTGTGTTCCACGCTCAGCGGTGGGGCTGTGATTGGTCAGGGGAGGGGCCTATTGGCATTTTCTCAAGACCCGGGATGGCTGTAATGTGCAGAGGAGCTTGGGAAGGAGGGGCCTCCGCAGGCCCAGGCCCAGGGTCGTGCTGGGCGGGAGCCTCAGGGTGGAGAACTCACCAGTCCTTCCTGTGGGTGCTGGGCCCAAGCTGCCAGGCCTGAGCGGGGGACACAAGGCCACTGTCTGGCCACCTGCTGACCCAGCCAGGCCAGGGCTGGCCCCAGGGCTTCGGGAACCCAGAGGAGGGTGAGTTTGGAAACCCTAGAGCCATGGTTCTCAACCGTGGCTGCACATTAGAATCACCTGGGAATCTTTATAAAATCCTGATTTCTGGGCCTCATCCTCCGGAAATTCTGTTTCTTTGTTACTAAGGTTGTGGCCCCACCCCATAACAAAGAGACAGAATTTCCGGAGGATGGGGCCCAGAAATCAGGATTTTAAAAAGATTCCCAGGTGATTCTAATGTGCAGCCCAGGGTGAGAACCACTGCCCTAGAGGCTCCTTTGGTAGAAGGCCGAGCCTTCCCAGCAGGGAAGGGGGGGAGGCTGGGACCCCAACTCCCAGGCCCCCGTGACAAGAAGAAAAGGCCTTGTTGGATTTGGGACAGGGGCCCCCCGGGCCCAGGCCTGAGGCCCAGAGGGCTCTCTGTTCGGAGCGCCTTCCACCCCCAGACGCCTTCGAGGTGAGGAGATGTTTGTTCCACTCCCAGCTCTGAGACTCGGGCAGGTCCCTGGCTGCAGGGAGCCTCGCTGTCTGCGTCCCTAAAGCCCTGTGACCACGCAGCTCCTGTGGCCTGCAGGACCCTGTCATTGTGAGGGACAGGAAAGATGACGGTTCATCCAGTAGCCACGCCCCATGGAAACGCGCTGTCAAGCCCCCCCGTTTCCCCCCCATCCCCCCGACCCCCGCCTGCTCTGTCAGCCCCGGTGGGCGAGGGAGGCGATGGCCGCCCACAGTTGCCTGAAGGTGCGCCCGTGGGCCCATGAACAGAGGGTGACTTCTGGGCCTGCGGCTGCCTACCAGAAAGAGGCCACTGGGTCAGTCTGGCCCTGCCTTTGCTGCTGATTTGCTGAGAATGCCAGAAAGGTCCTCCCTCGCAGGGCCTCAGTGTCCCCGTCTGTAAAATGGACCTGGCATGGCCCCCGCTGTCGGACGCTTCCACTGTGTCCCCTTCCCAGCCTCCGGCCCTCAGTGATGGCGAACCTTTTGAGCTCGGCGTGTCAGCATTTTGAAAAACCCTAACTTCACTCTGGTGCCGTGTCACATAGAGAAGTTTTTTGATCTTTGCAACCAGAGTAAAACAAAGACTTCTATTTTTGATATTTATTTTACATATTTAAATGCCATTTAACAAAGAAAAATCAACCAAAAAAAATGAGTTTGCGTGTCATAGGTTCGCCATCACTGCCCTAGTTCGAGAGCCTCGGGGAGGCAGAGCTCTGGCTTCTCCATGGGGGCCCTGGGGGGCTTGGCACGGGGGTTTCGGGGGGATTCGGAGAGGACGGCAGGGCCCCTGTGGGCGCTGGTCCCGCCCCGGCCCCCAGGCCTGGCCTGCTCACTTGGCCCCTAGAAACCAGTGTCTATGGCACTCACTCATCTTCCGAGATATTTCTGTCCAAGTGTTTATCGCGGCTGCCATGGCCGGGGGTGCCTTCTTATCATCCCCACCCACCAACCACACACTTCCCGACCCTGAGGTCAGCCCTCACAGCTCCTTACTGCCCCTCTCCTCCCAGTGCCCGTCCTCCGATGCCCTCTTCTGTCCTCCCTTCTGTCGCCCTGGCCCAGGAGCCAGGGGCTGAATTCAGGTGCTGCCGTGGGGACCAGGCTTCCCTGGCCCTTCTCCTCGGCCTGACACCCCCCCCTCCCAGACCCGTACCCAGAACAGGTAAGGCGGGTAATGCACCCCTTGTAGGAAGGAGGACACGGGTCCCCACAAACCTGGGGCCTGCTAGCAGCTATCTGTCCTCACCACACAGCCTTGTGGGGGCTCCCCCTTAATCCAAGCCTGGGGAGTCAGGAAGAGGAAGAGCCAAAGGAACAATGGCCAGGAGTCAGTGAGTCCAGCCATATCCTCCCCTCCATCCCTCCCTTCCTTCCTCCTACCCTGTGTGGGGGATGGGCTTCTTTGGAAACAATAATGCCTCGGGTAATGATAGCTAAGGGGTATTGATCCTTCCTCATGTGCCAGGGCCATGAGCGGTTTTGCCTCCTCATCTCCCAGCAGCCTTGCCAGCTAGAGACGATTAGTACCCGAATAGCAGGCACTAGGCCTGCCCCCTCTCGCCTCTGCTGGATCCCGTAATCGGCAGTGCCCCTCCCTCCACCCCACCCCACCCCCGCCCCCGTGGGTGTGGACCATAATGGCTGCACCCTTTCCCCAGTGGACTGCCCTTTACTGACTGCCTCTGGCAGAGATGCCTGGGCTGTAACCCCTCCCTCCCTCACCCACAGGCAACACCCATAGCCAGTGACTGGCAGATTGGCAGATACGGGTGTAATGGGACAGTCCCCTGCTGCTTGGCAGGACAGACTCTGGGGGTGAGATAGGCCACTACCTGGCCACCTGCGGCTCTAGGGAACCCTGAGCCCGGAGAAGGGTGCATCTGGAAACCCTAGTGGTCCTCAACCTTCTGGCCCTTTAAATACAGTCCCTCATGTTGTGACCCAACCATAAAATCATTTTTGTTGCTACTTCATCGCTGTGATGTTGCTACTGTTATGAATCGTTATGTAAATATCTGATATGCAGGATGGTCTTAGGCGACCCCCGTGAAAGGGTCATTTTACTGCCAAAGGGGTCGCGACCCACAGGTTGAGAACCGCTGCCCTAGAGGGTCTTGGGTGGTGAGTCCTGTGGCTCACACTCCAGAGCCCCCCACGCATGGGGCAGTCTGGAAGCAGCCGTTCCTGAAACCACATTCTTGTGTAGCTTCTCTCTCCACCCTATTCTGCCTCCCTTACTCCTCAGTAAGTCACTTTTATACACACTTGTCTTGGGCTCTGCTTCTAGAAGCCTCACTCAGAGCATCCCCATTCTACAGATGAGGCCACTGAGGTGCCAAGAGATGAAGTAACCTGATCAAAGTCCCACCGCGGTATCTGGGAGAGACTCAAACCCAGGGCCCTGGGGCCAAGGTGTTTGCTGTGATCCAGAATCAGATGCCGCCCCTGCCCTTGCGGTGTCCCCAGCCTGCTGAGGGGGGAGCTGCCCGCCGAGAGGGAATGGCCTGGCTGCGCAGAGTGGCAAGACCTAGACTGGAAGGGAAGGAGGGAGCGCTAAGGAGGGCAGCCCAGTGGCAGGCCTGGCTTGGTAGGGAAGGCAGCCAGGACGACCTCCCTGAGAAGGGAGAAGGGGCGGGGTCTGGAGGGAGACGGAGGGGTTTGCAAGGTGGGAAAAAGGGAAGGGCACTCGAGGTAGAGGAAGAGGATGTGCAAGGCGGGGTGTTGGGAAAGAGGCCCGGAGGTGGGGCTGAGTGTTGTCAGGGTGTGTGCGGGCCAGCGCGGGCCTGGAACCAAGAGGGCAGGGACCAATCTTAATGTGACCTTTGAGCCTTTCTTGGACGCCTGCTTGTGGAAGTCATAGGACATGGCGCGACTTGCCCTTGGAGGCAGGGGTGCGGGGGGTGTTGGGGGAAGCCGAGAGGAGGTTGAGAGAGAAAAAAGGCGAGACCAGAGTGGAGTCTGAGAGATAACTCAGGCCAGACGTGTGTGTGTGTGTGTGTGTGTGCATGCAGGTGTGCATGTGTCCTTGTGTGCATGCATATATGCGTGTGTTCTTGCATGTGCATGTGTGCTTGCATGCATGCATGTGTGCGGGGTGCGCATAGGCATGTGTGTGGACTGGAGGTGGGGCTCTCCAGACAGAAGGGAGCAGCCAGCACCAGTGCCCTGGGGCTGCAGTGAGGGAACTGGAAGCCTGCTTCATAGGACATGGTGCGACTTGCCCTTGGAGGCAGGGGTGTGGGGGGTGTTGGGGGAAGCCGAGAGGAGGTTGAGAGAGAAAAAAGGCGAGACCAGAGTGGAGTCTGAGAGATAACTCGGGCCAGACGTGTGTGTGTGTGCATGCACATGTGCATGTGTCCTTGTGTGCGTGCATATATGCATGTGTTCTTGCATGTGCATGTGTGCTTGCATGCATGCATGTGTGCGGGGTGCGCATAGGCATGTGTGTGGACTGGAGGTGGGGCTCTCCAGACAGAAGGGAGCAGCCAGCACCAACGCCCTGGGGCTGCAGTGAGGGAACTGGCCCGAGTTCACTCCCTCCTCTAACCTCTACCTGCAAGGACTTCTGGGATAGCAGGAAGGAGGCTCCAGGAGCACTGCCATGGGGGCAGTGGAGGGGTTTGTCTGCTGTCAAGTTGAAGCCGGGGTGAGTGACACTCCCATAGAGACCCCTCAGTGAGACTGGTACCCCGACCAGGCCTCAGGCCCGCCCCTGCCCCCTGCCCTCTGCAGCCTGGACCTGGAGTGGCCATACCACTGGCCTGCAGATCCGCACGCTGGGCTCCCTGTGGGCGCGGCTGAGTGACCCTGGGCCCCTCCTGAGCCCCTGTCTGAGCACACCACAGATGCACTGGTGATTGTTAGAGGTAACCCTTGGGACCAAAGGCCAGGGGACCCTGTGCTGAAATGCAAAGATGAAGGCTTGAGTTTTGTTAGGTTTTATTTTCTTTGTTCCGTCGGCAGCAGCTCTGCACTCTTATTTTTTCATAAAAAGGTATACATCTGAGTAAGACCAACCTCCACATTCCCGTGTAAATCAAAAACTGCTGGCCACGGGTGGAGAAAGCACAGTGATCAGAAATGTTTTTCTCGTTCTTTGATGGATACTCCGACCCAAATAACTACGAACACGGGAGATGAGCATGACAACCAGTAAAGGGAAGGCAATAGACATATGCGATTTTAGAATGAATTTGATCAGATAACACATGCATACAGTACGAAATTCTAAAGCTTCACCCAGCCGGTGTGGCTCAGTGGTTGAGTATCAACCTATGAACCAGGAGGCCATGGTTTAATTTCCGGTCAGGGCACACACTGAGGTTTCTGGACTGATCCCCAGTGTGGGGCGTGCAGGAGGCAGCTGATCCATGACTCTCTCATCATGGATGTTTCTATCTCTCCCTCTCCCTTCCTCTCTGAAACCAATAAAAATAAAATCTATAAAAGAACTCCCCACAAATCAGGCGCATGCCCTGGAGCCAGCCCTGCCCATTTTACACCAAAAAAAGTTACTTAAATGTTTTTTAGAAGATTTTGTTCATTATCAGAATAATATAGGATCATTAGAATTTTACAAAGAATAGTATAAAGTAAAGGAAATCACTCCTTTCCACTATCCAAGGTTAACCACTGTCAACATGTCAAAGTATTTCCTTTTGTCTTTCGTACATTGATATATCTAGATACCTTTTTGAGGTGATACTATTAATTCATTTATATTAATATATGTTGTATTGACTTCAAAGAGGAAAGGAGAGGGAGAGAGAGAGAGAGGTAGTAACATGCATGATGAGAACGAATCATTCATCTGCTGCATCCTACATGCCCCCTACTAAGGATGGAGCCCCAAACCAGGGCATGTACTCTGACAGGGACTCCATGTATGACCTCCTGGTTCACAGATCAAGGCTCAACCAGTGAGCACGCCTCCAGGGCAAGATGATACTATTTGTTATGTGTGTATCCTGATTTGTTTTCTCTTAGTTATGGTGTTTTCATTCCACTGCATCTATAACCACTTTCCCCCCGTTTATTAAGGCACTGTTTATTTTTCCCAGCTTTATTGAGAAATAATCAATATAGGTTGAACACCTTTTCACATTTTGGTGGGTTTTTTTGTTTTGTTTTTTTAAATATATTTGATTGATTTTTGACAGAGAGGAAGGGAGAGAGACAGAGAGTTAGAAACATCGATGAGAGAGAAACATCGATCAGCTGGCTCCTGCACATCTCCTACTGGGGATGTGCCCGCAACCCTGGTACATGCCCTTGACCGGAATCGAACCTGGGACCTTTCAGTCCGCAGGCCGACGCTCTATCCACTGAGCCAAACCGGTTTCGGCCTTTTCACATTTTGAAGAGCGATTTGTATTTCCTTTTTGGTAAACGGTCCGTGCTCTTTGCCCACTTTTCTATCAGGTTGTTACTTTTTTCCTTATTGATTTGTAGTCCGTCTTGAGATGTTAAAACATTACGCCTTCGTGACATAGCTAGCAGATGTTATTTTCCAGCCCGTCACCTGTCTTTTCACTTTGTGGTGTTCTTTGTCACTGCGACAATGCTGATTTATATCTGGTCAGTTTCGTGCAGTTTTTCTTTGTGATCTCTGAGTTCTGTGTCATGCCTGGCTAGGTCCTCTCTATTTTGCATTATTTTTAAGACTTTTCCGCATGTCCCTTTTCAGCATTTAAAAAATTTTAACTTTTCAGTTGTGAAATATAATGCAGGAAACATGCAAAAATATGAAAAATACAGCTTTATGAATTATTGCAAAATGATTATCTATATTCTTGTAATACTTTCATGATTTAACTTTTTACATTGTATCTGGCCCCATCTAAACTTTATTTTGGTATAATTTGCGAGACAAAAATCCCTCTTTATTAAAAAAGAATATATTTTTAAATGTTCATGGAATAGAATATTTTTATTTATTTCAGAGAGGAAGGGAAAGGAAGAGAGAGATAGAAACATCAATGAGGAGAGAGAATCATGAATCGGCTGCCTCTGCACACCCCCCACTAGGGATTGTGCCCAGCTGGGAATTGAACCATGATCTCCTGGTTCATTGATTGAAGCTCAACCACTGAGCCACACCAGTCGGGTGGACCCAGAAACATTTTAAATGTATACGAGGCATCCAAGAGTAGTAGTTGTGAGAATTAAAATAGAAGGTCTAACTAAAGGCACACACCGGGCGCTTAGCAAATATTCGTTACATATGTTCAACTTGTGTGACCTCAGTTCTAGTGAAAATGTAGGTTTGTCCCTGGAACACAAATAAAAACCTTAAACTAAAAAGTAGAATAAAATATATCCTCAAGATGCAGAAATTACTTTTTTTATTGGAATTTTCAGACTCTGTCTGTCCTACTTGATGCAGATATTTATCCTCATTTGTTGCCTTCCAAAGTCCGTTTTAGGTATTATTCGAGTTGTGTGGGAACTTCCATTTCTCTTGGGCATTGCTGGTGATTTCTGTGCTTACTCATCATTGTGTATTTCTCTTCCTCACATATTGAGGAAATGTCTGTTCTAGTTTTTACTGTATATACCATATATATATATAATCAAAACACACCTTTTAAAAAGCTCAAATGGTATAAAGTGGTCCAAGAGTATGGCATAAAGGGCTCTCCTTGGCCTGTGTTCCCCAGGCCCCTCCCTAGATAATCCTGTCATGCTTCTCTCGTAGCCCTAGAGCTGGTCCCTGTATGCAAGGACACATACATGCGCGCGCGCACACACACACACACACACACACATTTAAAGCATACACGTGTGCAGCTTTTGAAATTTGAATTTACTTACTAATATATGTTGCGGTTTGATGTTTTTATGGTTCACCCCTGTTGCTGAATAATATTCCATTGTGTAGATCTACTGAAACAGAGGGTCCTTATGACTTGCATTAAATTTATTTTTATTTTTATTTATTTATTTTAATGACCTCTTTTTTGTCTCTTAATCCTCACCCAAGGATATTTTCCATTGATTTTTAGAGAGAGTCGAAGGGAGGGGGAGAGACACAGAGAGAGAAACATCCATGTGAGAGAGACACATTGATTGTCTGCCTCCCACACACATCCCGACCAGGGTCGGGGATCGAGCCTACAACCGAGGTGCGTGCCCTTGACCAGAATCGAACCCGGGACCCTTCAGTCTGGGGGCTGACGCTCTATCCACTGAGCCAAACCAGCCAGGGCTTAAATTTCGTTTTAAATCCTACCTGTAGCAATAGAGCGCTCCTTCTCTCTCTCTCTTCACAGACCTAGTCTTTCCCCCAGATAATCAGCAGCCCCAGAGGCAACAGAAGACAGAGTCCGGACCTGAGTAATGGGCAGGCTAAACATCACATCTTGACCTAAATTATGTTCTAGCCTCGGAGCCCCAAGGTGGAGTGAGCCCCTGCGGGACACGGGAAAAGACGTCAGCAGGGCGCCGTGCCTCCAATTGGACATGCCGCTTGCGAAGCTAATTGGACCCTGCTCGGATGTTGTCTGAAGCTGACCACTGGGTATGTTGGTTCTGGGAAGGGACTCCGGTGCAGGCCAAGGTCAGACACTACCTGTGACTGGCCCTGGACAACCTGTTTGGAGCCACAAAGCGATCCACAGTGTGTGGTGCCCGTGCTGGGCCTGGGTGTGTGTGGGAAGGAACCAAGCTGTGCACCAAGGCCGGCTTTTACCAGCCCGGGTCCCGGGGGAGCGCAGCAAATGTCCCCGGGGACACCACGTCTAGCTGGGTGCTTGCACACCTTTGTGACGGGGCAGGGTCTCAGGGGGTCATCAGGGGGAGGCCGGAAGGGTTTATCAGGCCCAAGCAGACCAAGATTGGGCCGTGTGCAGGGAGGGCTCTGCACCGGTGGGGTGCTCGAGGGAAAGGGCCCCGTCCTAGAGCCACACAAGTCAGTCTGTCCCAACGTCTGCCAGGAGCCCCGGCTCAGCAGGGCGGGCCACGGGGAGTCAGGAGAAGGGGAGGTGCCAGTCAGTCTTGGGGGCATGTGGGGGTGTGCCCCGTCTTCCACTCCAGAGCCGCACAACTCAGTTGCCCAGGATCCTGCCCAAACCTCAGCAGGGCAGAGCCCCCAAGACTCCAGGGGGGCGGGCTGTGGGGAGTCAGAGTGTGGGGCTAGCGGATCTCCCGAGACAGGGAGGTAAGCAAGGCTTTCTCTCCATTCACTCTTGCTTCTCTCCATTTCTTCTGCTCAAATTTGACAATTTTGTTTAAAGAAATGTCATTAGTACCCTCAATACCTCTTTTCTTTCTTTTTTTCCCCATTGATTTTTAGAGAGAGTGGAAGGGAGGGGGAGAGACAGAGAGAAACATCTACGTCAGAGAGACACATTGATCGGCTGTCTCCTACACATGCCCTGACTGGGGCTGGAGATCGAGTCTGCAACCGAGGTAGGTGCCCTTGACTGGAATGGAACCCCTCAGTCCCAGGGCTGACGCTCTAACCACTGAGCAACTGGCTATGGTCCACCCCCCACCCCCCTTATTTCTAACCGCAGTACTGACCTCTGTTAAATGAGAACATGCCCTGTTTATGTGGGTTTATCTAAAGTCCTGGGACTTTGTAGTTACCTTCCTCACGTTTCTTAGACGATCAGTGCACAGACTGGTCCTTTTTCTTCCTTTGTCTTCCACCTACTTTTTCATCATCTTTTCTCTTGTCCATTCCAACTTGTCAGGCAAAATCCCTGCAGCTGTATTCGGGCATTGATTTACTGCTCCAGGGCGAGTGGCCGATGCCTCTGGGTTTTCTCATTGAATAGAATGTTAACTCACTTGTTCAGAACTGCTTCCAGTGTGGCTCAGTGAATAGAGCATTGGCCTCGGGACCAAAGGGTCCCGGGTATGATTCTGGTCAAGGGCACGTACCTTGGTTTCAGGCTCCTCCCAGACCCGGTTCCTGGTTGGGCCTCGTGCAGGAGGCAACCAACTGATGTGTTTCTCTCAGTCTTTCCCTCTCTCCTCCACTCTCTCTAAAAATCAATGGGAAAATATCCCTGGGTGAGGATTAAAAAATAATAATAAATAAAACTACTTGCTGATGTCATGAGAAAGAGATGGCAAATCCTGACCTTTCGGGAATTTTATTGGGAAAGGCAGCTGGCATCTGTGGTGAGGATTATTCCATTTTCCTCCCAACAAGGGGGCTATAGTGAGTCGGCCATGTTTGAAGGGCTCACCGTGACACCCCGAGTCACTGTAAGGTGGATCTTCTGGGCCCGGTGTGGCAGAAGGTGACCCCGGGAGGTGAGCAGTGCCAGTCCAGGGACAAGAAGAGCAGGGTCTGTGCACGAAGGTGAGAGGACTGTTTCAGGTCAGACGTTCTCAGAGTGTGTCCAGGGGCAGAGCTAAGGGCTGGTGCCTTCTCCGCAGGATTCCCCTTGCATTCTGGGATACTGTGGACAGTGTGCTGTCTCCTCTCTCCTGAGAGGCCTGCCCTATGGAAACAACCAGCAAATCCAGCTCAAGGCCCAGGACTCGGCCCAGGTACCCCTGAGACTGTCTCCACGGACACCCTAGAGCATCGATGATGAACCAGGAAGCCAAGTAAGTGATCTTCCCCCTTTGCCTCCTCTCTGTGCCTCCCGCTCACTCCTTTACTCCCCCACCCACTGCCAGGACTGCTCCCTACCCAGATGGGCCCCACTGGGCCTGTACCCAAAACAGCAAGCTTACACTTAGCCACCATTCATGAGAGTGAACATCAATAGACACAAAATCAGCAAGGGCCTAAGATAGCATCTAATCTGCCTATTTTATAGATGGTCTATCTGAGGCCCAGAGAGGGAAGGGACTTGCTGAAGGTCAGTTGTGAGTGTGTATCAGCCAGGATGGGCTTGTTTATGCTGCATAACAAACAGCCTACAAAGTCCCAGTGTCTTATGAGAACAAACGTTTATTTCCTGCTCCTCGTTCTTGTTGTGAATCAACTGGGGCCTTTGTCCACATTGTCCTCTTTCCTGGGCCCAGTCTAGAACAGCAGCCACGGCCTGGAGTACTGCCAGTCCCTGTGGGCTTCCACCCCATGACCCAATATGGCTGCCCAGGGCTCAGTCATCACATCATCATTCCAGCCACAGGAAGAAGCAAAGAAGGATACACAACCTTCTACCTACGTCCCATTGGCCAACACTTAATTACATGGCTGCATCTAACTGCAAGGGAGGCTGGAAATAGAGTCTGTTCCAGATGACCAGGGAGTATTCAGGGGTTCTGGTACTGAGGAAGAGAGGAGAAAAAATTTTGGGAGACAAGTGCTTAACTCAGACAGAGAGTATCACAAAGGGGTCCATGGGAACATGATGAATAAAGCATTCCCAGGACACCATCTATAGGGAATGAACTAGGCCATTTCAGAGCCAGGACACAGGTACAGTTGGCTTCCCCCCAGCTGCCTTATCCCTTTCCTCACCTATCTCCCAGCTCACCTGTCCCCACAGCTCACCTGTCCCCCAGCTCACTTGTTCCCCAGCTCACCTGCCCCCACCCCATTCACTTGTACCCCAGCTCACCTGTCCCCCAGCTCACCTGCCTACCCTGTCCCTGCAGGGCCAGCTCCTCATGGACCCCATTAGCCTCCAGCTGGGCACCAAGAACCAGTGGGGTTGGCTCGTGAGTCTGCTCAGCAGTGACCCAGAATGGCTGAGTGCCAAGGTGAAGTTCTTCCTCCCCAACATAGACCTGGGCTCCAGGGACGAGGACCCAGACCCCAGACAGAGGGTCCTCCTACAACTCAGGGAGCTGCACACCCACGGCCTGGCCACCTGGCAGGCCTTCATCCACTGTGTGTGCATGGAGCTGGAGGTGCCCCTGGAGCTGGAGGTGCAGCTGCTGAGCACGTGGGGCCATGGAGATGGTAAGGGCGTGCACGAGGGTGCAGAGGGGCTCAGGGAAGACAATGCCCCACTTGAGTCACACAATTGACTCAAGCCAGGAACACGATTCCATGTTTCTGGACACTTGCTAGAGCAAATTCCCTACTGCCTCCACATCAGCTGGGGACCTTCCCCCTCACACCATCCCAGTTGTCCAGGGAGGCGGGATGCCAGGAGAGAGAGAATAGGTGACTCCTTGCAGCCAGGAAATGCCAAATAGCCCATAATGCCCCAGAGCGTGCTTCTTGCAACGCGGTCAGAAGCAGGCGCAGGGAGAGCCCTCTGAGCTGGACTGCTGGTTGCAGATTGAACCTGTTCAGGTCCGGGGGCATTTCTCGGGCACCTTCTGCTTTTACAGCACTGTGGGGAAATGGGGAGGACTCACGCCATGTCTCCACCACGAGGCAGCGTGCAGGAAATGCAGGGGGCTCACCATGTGCACAAACACATGCACACGCGTGCATGCATGCATACACACATGTGCACACACATACCCGGCCACGCACAAACCTACATATACACACACATTTCTGTCCCCGGCTGCCTTCTCGGCTCATCACCAAGCTGTGCCCTCCACAGATCGCTGAGTGTAAACTTGATTTCTCCCTCGCTGGGGACTCACCCTTTGGGGTGATCCCTGAGACAGACATCAGAGCTGGTCCCAGCACATCCCATGTGTATTATACTTTCCCCCCTCTCTCTCAGAGTTTCCCGGTCCTTCGGAAACGGGTGCAGAAAGCCAGCCTGAACCTCCCCTCTACCTCGGTGAGGCCTGGGGTTGGGGAGCAGGAGGGGGGTGGTGAGCATGCTCGGTTCCCACGTCAAACCCAGAGGAGGCTGCTGGCTGGTCCCAGCCATTTCCCATAAACCGTCCTCCTCTGCCCCTGATGCACCTGCACATGTCCCCGCCCCTTTCCAAGCTGGATGCCTTTTATGTGTTTTTCTTGCCTCCTTGCTCTGGCTAGCAGGTCCAGGACTGTGTTGAATAGAGTTGGTGAAAGCGGGCATTCTTGTCTTGCTCCTGATCTTAGAGGAAAAGCTTTCGGTCTTTCACCACAGAGTATGATGTTCACAGTGTGGACTCTTTACTTAGAGGCGTGCATGGCAGAAACAGCAAGCTCTGACAGGAAACATCCAACCCACCATCCCAGCTCCCCCACAAAGCCAGACTGTTTGTCCTGGTCCCTGGTCCCTCCTGGCCCTTCTCACTGAGCTGCCTTCACTCAAACCCTGAGTGTGGGTCCACTTGTCTGCCTGCCTCGTCTTTGTGGAATGGAGGTTCCCACAGTACTGGGTTCCCACCTCCTCGGCCCCGAAACCTCACCCCTTACGCTTTCCTTCATTTTTTCCAGGCCTCAAGCGGCCTCGTCAGAGCTGCGGGTCCTCACCCCGCCGGAAGCAGTTCAGGAGGCAGCAGCCCGGTGGGTGCCAAGCGGGGGAGGAACCTGAACACAGGGATTGGATGGCACTGGGGCCAGGGCACAGATCCTGGGCTCGGTCCCCTGCCGACGAGCCTCCAGGGGCTTCGCGGCTCTTGTAGTCCAAGCTTCGATCCAAGAAGGATCGAAGGTCCTGGGTGGGCTGAGGGGAGGGCGGCGTCTGGCCAGGAGGGGCCCCCCCAACAGGCGGGGGGGGACTCCATGAAAGAAGGATCGAAGGTCCTGGGTGGGCAGAGGGGAGGGCGGCGTCTGGCCAGGAGGGGCCTCCCCAACAGGCGGGGGGGGGGCTCCTCCGGAGATGGCTCAGCTGAAGGAGCTGGAGGCAACCCAGCAGGGTGCAGCTTTATCATTTAGCTGCTCCCAGGGACACCCCATGTCCTCAGGGCTGAGGGGCCCCAGGGAAGTGACCATCGTAACCTCAGGCCTGGGCCCTCATTGGCCAGTTTAGAGGTACACAGGATACCAGGGAGAACTCCCCAAAAGCCCTGAGGCACACGGGGAGGAGACACGGGGCGCTGAGGACTGGCCAAGGGGCTAGAAGAGACCGAACTTCCCTTGTTTTCCACCAGTTGTGCAGAAGAGTCCTTGTCCCCCACCAGCTGGGAGACCCAACCCCCATGGGATATAAAATAGACTGCTACCTCAGGTCCCCCCGCTGGGGCTCCTGCTGGTCCCCAAAAGTGGCCCCAGTCCCTGCCCTGGTTCCACCCCAGATTTCCCAATAACTCAGCAATTCTAACATCAGTACCTGGCCCTGCGGGGGGCCCAGTTCCCACAGTTCTGATTGGTCAGTGCTGGACCTACAGGTCCTTAGCACGGCCCTCCCCCCCTGCCCTGGGAATTACAGAACTGAAAAATGGTGGGGAGGGGCACAAATTTCTCAGATATTGCAGGAAGAGGTTGTTCTGATAAGAAGTTGCAAAAAGAAGAAGTTGCAAAGGAAGTGCCCTCTCCCCTTTCCCCATCTTATTGAAAACTACGCCACCCATGCCGTTGCCACACACAGAGCCATGATCCCCACTTCGCACCTGGTTAAACAGCTGCCAGAGTCTCTGCTTCGGCTGAAGCAGTTCCTTCTAGGGATTTGGGTGGCACCAGAGCCCCTGGGTGCTCCTGCGACCCCCCTCCCACATAACACAGCTGGGGCTGTAGGATCCCAGAAGCTGATACTGGGATGAGGTTGGGGGCGAGGGGAGGTCTCAGCCTCATGTCATCTCCTTGCCCCCAGCAGAACTGGCCAAGAGGTACCTACAGCAACTGAGGACCTCGGCCCAGCAGCGCTATGGTGGCGAGCTCCCAGGGCCAGGGCAGCCCCTCGCCTTCCACCAGACCTACGTCCCCCCAATCCTGCAGTGGAGCCGGGCCACAGCACCCTTCAGCACTCAGGAGGGGGCCGTGCCGGGGAGCCCCAGGGCAGAGGACGCGGACCTGAGCCTCCAGGACCTCTTCGGCCCCAGGGCGGACAAGGGCCCGAGGGTGATGGTGCTCCTGGGGAAGGCGGGCATGGGCAAGACCACGCTGACCCGCTGGCTCTGCCAGAAGTGGGCCGACGGCCAGCTGGACCGCTTCCAGGCCCTGTTCCTGTTTGAGTTCCGCCAGCTCAACCTGCTGGCGGAGGCCCCGACGCTGCCCCAGCTCCTGTTCGACCTGTACCTGCGCCCCGAGGAGGGCCCCGACGCCGTCCTCCAGTACCTGGAGAGGAACGCCAAGGGGGTCCTGCTCATCTTCGATGGGCTGGAGGAGGTCCTCCACCCCCATCCCAGCGGGGAGGCCGCGGGCCCCGAGGCACCAGGCCCAGCCCTCGCCCTCTTCTCTGGCCTGTGCCGGGGGACCCTCCTGCCTGGCTGCAGGGTCATGGCCACCTCCCGGCCAGGGAAGCTGCCGGACTGCCTGCCCACCGAGGCGGCCACCATCCACCTGTGGGGCTTCGACGGGCCGCGGGTGGAGGAGTACGCGGGCCGCTTCTTCAGCAACCAGCCGGCCCGGGAGGCGGCCCTGGCGGAGCTGCGGGCAAACAGACATCTCCGGGGCATGTGCGCGGTGCCCGCCCTGTGCCGGATTGCCTGCCTCTGCCTCCGCCATCTGCTCCCGGACCTCCCTCTGGGCCAGTCTGCGGCCCTCCTGCCCACCGTGACTCAGAACTACGTGCAGATGGTGCTCGCCCTCAGCCCCCGCGGGCACCGGACCGACGAGGCCCTGAGGGGCCTGGGGGAGGTGGCCCTGAGGGGTCTGGAGACGGGGAAGGTGATCTTCTCTGCAGGAGACATCCCTCCTGCCATGATGGCCTTCGGGGCGGCCCTGGGCCTGCTCACCTCCTTCTGCGTGTGCACAGGCCCCAGGCAGCAGGAGCCGGGCTATGCCTTCACCCACCTCAGCCTGCAGGAGTTTCTGGCTGCCCTGCATCTGATGGCCAGTCCCGAGGTGGACAGAGACGCACTCGCCCGCCACGTCACCCTCAATTCTCGCTGGCTGCTGCGGACCAAAGCCAGACTGGGCCTCTGGGACCACCTCCCCATCTTCCTGGCGGGTCTGGCATCCTCCGCCTGCTCTCCCTTCCTCCGCCGCCTGGCGGAGCGGGGTGAGGCGTGGGTGGGCGCCAAGCAGGCCGCAGTCATACAGGCCCTGAAGAAGTTGGCCACGCGCAAGCTCACGGGGCCCAAGGTGGTAGAGCTGTGCCGCTGTGTGGACGAGACACAGGAGCCGGAGCTGGCCGGCCTCATGGCCCGAAGCCTCCCTGACCAGCTGCCCTTCCACAACTTCCCGCTGACCTACGCCGACCTGGCTGCCCTGACCAGCGTCCTGGGGCACAGGGAGGTCCCCATCCACCTGGATTTCGAGGGCTGCCCGCTGGAGCCCCGCTGCCCTGAGGCCCTGGCAGGCTGTGGGCGGGTGGAGAGTCTCAGGTGAGGAAGGGTAGTGCAGGGACCTGGACTTTGGGGCCAGTGGAGGTAACCCACCTGGCAGACCCGCTGCGGGAGACAGGGTAGGACTCGTGGGTACCAGGGAGGACGGGCCCTTCCTGACTGCGTCACAGGGGCACCGTGCCTCCCCAGGACCTCTGGGGTCCATTGGGTCTCCTCTTGTCGTGGGATCTGGGTTGTCAGTCTCCCTTTCTCAGTCATGGGCTGGAGCCGCTGATCCGGGCTGTGCTGCTCCAGGCTCTTTGACTTCAGTGTTATTTAACCTCTCAGCCTGCGTTTCCTCATCCCTCAAGTGAATCAGTAATAAAACCTACCTCATAGGGGTGTTGTGAGGTGAGATAAGGCATGAAAAACATTTAGCACAGTTCCTGGCCCACAGGAAAGGCTCAGTATGTGTAGCAGCTAGAGAAAGGGCTCCGCCGCAGGAACAAAGAACCCCTCACCCCACCCTCCCCAAAATATAATGGATTCAATACCGTAGCATTTTCTTTCTCTCTCTGGGAAGACTCAGCGTCCGGGTCCGTGGGATGGCTCAGCTTCACATGGTCGCACAGGGACCTGGTTCCTCCCATTCTTGCTCATCGTCTCCTTGGGCATGTGGAACTGCAGGGTCAGAGCTGAGACAGGGGCCTAGCTGTGCTCTGGCTTGGGGGAAGGAGAAGAGAGGTCATGGATTGGACACACTCCGTGCGGTAAAAGCTCATTCCTGGAAATAGGGCACATCCCTCCAGTCACATCCCAGTGGTGAGAACATACTAGTAGCCATATGGCCACATTGAGCTGCAGGGGAGGCTGGGAAATGCCGCCTCTGGCTGAAAAACCATCGTCCCAGGCATAGCTCCATGCACGGAGGATGGGTTTCCGTGGGCAGTTAGCAGTCTCTGCCATGATGAGTATTTGTGACTACTACAACCATTACAGCAACAGCAATAACAATTACTACATTTCCCCCCGCTAATCCTCACCTGAGGATATTTTTCCATTGGTTTTTAGGGAGAGGAGAAGAGAGAGGGAAAGACAGAGAGAAACACCAATGTGAGAGAAACACATCGATCGGTTGCCTCCTGCATGAGCCCTGACCAGGGCCTGGGCCAGGGAGGATCCTACAAACGAGGTATGTGCCCTTGACCAGAATCGAACTGGGGACCCTTCGGTCCACGAGCCGATGCTCTATCCACTGAGCCAAACTGGCTAGGGCAACAACTACTATTAACATTACTGTATTTATTCGGTTCCTTCTGTCGGAGGAGGGGTGGGCGTGACCTCTAAGCCCCGCCCAGCATTGATTATCTGCCACCTTGCCTCCCCCTGTGGCAGCTTTAAGAGCAGGAAGTGTGGGGACGCCTTTGCAGAAGCCCTCTCCAGGAGCTTGCCGACAATGGGGAGCCTGAAGAAGCTGGGGTGAGCCAGGACTTGGAATGGAGAGGGGTCCTCCACCGCTGGGGATGCCAGAACTCTCCTCCCTTCCCTCAACCCTATGCAGGGCAGATCGGGCCTACCTCCCTTCCATCCCCGCTTCTCCCATCCATCTTTCCTTACCCTGTAGGTTAGCAGGAAGTAAGATCACTGCCCGAGGCATCTACCACCTGGTGCAGGCTTTGCCCCTCTGTCCACACCTGGAAGAGGTCAGGTGAGTGATCTCCAGGAGGGTTCACCGGCCGAGGGAAGAGGTCACCGCCCAGGGCTTGCATGTTCAGGGGCCCTGACTGGTAGTTTTTCAGTATGGCTCAGAGAGGGGAGGCATCATTCTAAGATCTGGGTGGGGCTGGATCCAAACTCAAGGCTCCGAAAGACCCCAGACAAGAGCTTCTTTCATCTAATATTTTGGGCCGTTTTGAAGGAGGTTGAGTTTTGAGGCCCCCTTCCCTCTTTCTGTGACCTTGAGAGGGGGGTGGCAGTAAGTAGGCTGGTGTCAGGCACTGTGGGTTCCCATAAATGCACGAATCATACATACGCATACCTTCACATTCATGCACAAATGCATGAAACATACATACACGTGCACTTGTCTACTCTCTTAAGTACATGCCCCACATGCATGCACATTCGAAGGTGTGCATATGTGCAGTGCACACACACATGCACACTTAGCTCCACATACATACTCCTACCTGTGTCCGTGATGAGTGGCTGGAGAAGGGTGGGGCCAGGGCGCCTCCTCAGCAGCTCACGGGCGGACCCAGTGCCAGCTGGCACCTTTGTGAGCTTTAGAAAAAGCACCCCTTCATCCCTAGGTGCAGCCTAGCACTAGGGTGCGCCTCTTGCGTAATGGAGCATTAGCTGGACCACAGCTCTGCTCTGTCCCCCCTGCTGGGTGTCTCTATGCATGCTCACTGTGCCCGATGGAAGAAAAGATCAAGGTCACCCTCAATAATTAGAGAAGTAAATGTCAACAAGTTCAGCATTTCCAAACAAGTTTCCTGACCAGAGCGGTCACACACAAAGGCACCGCGAACTCTTCAGTTCTTCTGTCCCTCCAGCCTGGAACCCAGGCAGAACTGGGCTGTGGATGCCAGGAACCTGGGCAGGAGCCCAGGCAGGAACCCGGGCAGGACTGGGCTGTGGATGCCAGGAACCCGGGCAGGAGTCCAGGCAGGAACCCAGGCAGGACTGGGCTGTGGGTCCCATTTGATGGGTGAGGAATATGAGGTCAGAGAGGAAGGTGCTTGGCCTAGGGCTCTGCTGAGTCAGGGCCAGAGCTGAGGCCGGAAGCGGCATTTCCTGCAGCCCAGCCTAGACCACTCATCACTTGGGAGGCAAGAGGCCCTGATGAACTTGAGCCTCAGGCACATCCCAGACATGTTCCTGAGAGCAGGGTGCTGGGTCCCCTCATCCCACCTCACAAAGCCTTCCTAGTCCACCCGCTGGGTCCCTTGGGCCACCAGAGGGACTGAATGAGGACAGTATCGAGGCCAGCAGAGGGCCTTGCCTCCTAGCTGGACCTATTGAATCCCATGGAGCAGGTCACCAACTCCTTCTGGGACCCTGTGTTGTGTCTCCCCCATGAGGGTGGCCATGCCCGTCCCTTGCCAATTGGAGCTTCTAAGGGTCCCCACCCCAGGGCTGAGGGACTTGGGCTCCCTTGTAGCTTTCAGGACAACCAGCTCAAGAACCAGGAGTTGCTGAGCCTCGTGAAGGTCCTCCCTTGCCTGCCGACGCTCCGGAAGCTTGAGTAAGCGGCCCTTCCACCTGCCTGAGTCGCCCTCCGACCTCAGAGAGCAAAGGTCTGGGGCCCATGGGATGGGGGACTCACTCCTGACACCTTCGCCTCAATCATGCAGCCTGAGCCACAACCATGTCTCCATGGCGACCCTGCTGGGCTTGACCGAGGCGGCAGTCACGTGCCCGACTATCAGGATGCTGCAAGTCAGGTGAGCAGAAGGCGTGGGAGCCTGGCCTCCGGGGTCTTGAGAAAAGAGGAGGGGCTAGGAAAAGAGGAAGCCCTAGTGTGCAAGTCTGTTTTACTCACATCCGTGTGTCCAGAGCCTAGCTCGGGCCTGGTACCAGGTACTCAGCAAGTGAATGAATGGAAAGATGGATGGACGGACCAACAGAGGGATGAAGGAATGAATAACGAAAGGGGGAAAAAAAATCCAGGAAGTATGGGCATAGCTCGGAATGAGGCGCCGTGTATCGCTCTCCGTGGTGCTGAACCAGCGCTGCCTGTGGGATCACGGGCAGGTTCAGTGTTATCTATGCCTCTTACTCTTAAAACACAGGAACTCTCATAAAATCGGTGCGTTCCTGATTTCTATTATCTCTCTCGTAAAAGTTGTTTTCCTGGCTTTTTGAAACCCTGGATTCGTCAAGCAAGGGCGTCGTCACCTTTTTACATGTCTGATTTGGAGCACCTTAGCCGGTTTTGTGATTGTCAGTCACAAAGTCCGCTTCCTCTGGGGGTTTGGGACAGCACGGGGCGCGCAGGGAGGGGGTGAGGTGCTGGTTTCCACCCCACGGGTTTCATGGCTTGGTGTCTGGCCCTGCAGGGAGGCGGACCTCATCATCCTTCTCTCCCCGCCCACAGAGACAGCTGCGGAGCTACCTGGGTAAGAAGTTAGGGTGGGGGCTGGTCTGGGCTCAGGCCGTTGTGGGGAAAGGTGGCCAAGGGCGCTGAGGGCGAGCTGGGATGTGGGGATCCTCCTTTTTTGCTGCTGCTGCTGCCCTGAGAAGTGACTGACTTCCCAGAGTTGGCAACGGACTTCCGCTCCCAGAGTGAGCCAGCCCCTTGGGGTGGGGGTGGGGGAAAGTCTCCAAACTGCACAAAAAAGGGGGGGGGGGCAATTATGGTGCCTACATCTTACAGTTGTCCTGAGCATTAAACAAATTAATACATTAATGCTTAGAACCCTGCTGGCAGCCAGCTGGCACTCAAGTGCTGGCTCCTCAGCTGTGCATGGATTCCAGCTTGGCCAGCCCTGGGTGGCCAACGGAAGGGCAGTTGCCTTTCCGTGAAAGAACATTCGGACGGTGCGTCCCCACACCACTCCCAGCTGAGACTCCGAAACAGACGACGCTGTGGGTCCCTGAGCAAGTCCGTCCCCGGCTCTGAGCCTCACGCCCCTCACCCACAGTGACTCAGTGGGACCACTGTCCTTCTCCCCCCCGCCCCGACTGTCCAGAGAGGTGGTACCCAATACGGTAGCCACTAGCCACATGTGACTATTTAAACTTATATGAAGTAAAATGGGCATTTCATGTCATCAGTCACATCAGCCACATTTCAGGGGCTCGTTGGCCATAGGAGGCCAGTGGCTCCCACCACGGGGGGCCCAGACACAAAACCTTTCCATTGCCCCGGGTAGTTCTGTGGATGGCACTGATCTCCAAGTCAGTGTAAACGTGGCTCACACTGTCCCAGCTTCTCTCCCGCCCCAGCCCTCCCCGGGCCCAGGGGGAGGGAGCCTGGAGGCGCCGTGGCTATCCACAGCCTGACTCATGTATGGCCCGTGTTCCTGGCCTTCTGAACCGCGGATGGTACATCTACACGCGGAGACCATGGCCCCTTACACAACAGCGGATGCTTTTTGTTGAGCTTCACTTTCGTGTCTGTGGTCACCCCATTCAGTCCTCCCGTCACCCTATATGCCAGCTATTGTCATTTCCTGTCAGAAAAGAGAAAATGGAGGCTCTGAGGGGTGAAGTGACTTGCCCAAGGCCGCACAGCTCTCTATGGCAGAGTCAGCATTTGAATAAAGGTTCCCTTTGGCTCCAAACGTCTGCTCCTGCGGCTTCGCTGCATAGTGCCGTGAGCACCTCCAGCAGCCGGCTTTGTTGCTCATTCACTGTGGGTCATGCTAAGGAGGCTTCAGCCCCTAGAAGCCAAGAGCAGAGCCTGAGCTCCCCAGCCCAGGCCAATGTTGGACTTGTTCTTGCCAGATCCCCAGCCCAACGGGGAAACGCCGGCCAGAAAGAGGCTCGGAGCAGAAGCTTGGCCCTCAGGTACCTCGATGGGATCCATGGCCTTCGGAGGAGGGATGTGATAGGGGTGGAGGGTGTCTTCCCAGGGGAGGCGCAGAGTGGGGAAAGGGGAAAGGGGAAAGCAGACCTGGGGCAGGGAAAGGACATGAATAACCCATCCCAGCCTGAACAAGGAGCATCTGGCGCAACAACGGCAACAGTAATTGTCATTTAATGGGCCCTCGCTGTGTGCTGGGCACGGTGGTATTTTATATCCATCACCTCGTTGTTATTCTTTTGCACATTCTGCAAAGTCCACATTATTGTTCCCATTTGACAGAGGGGAACACTGAGTCTCAAATAGCTTAAGTGCCTGGTCCGAGATGACCCAGTGACTGAGAAGCAGGGCCAGGATTCAACACCAGGTCTGTCGGCCTCCTGGCTCCCCCAGGTCCCATGCCTTGCGGCGGGGCCAGGAGCCGGAGGAGGCATCGTGCAGCTTCTTGCCCTGAGCCCCTCTGCTCCCTGTGCCACCCCAGGCTGCAGAAGTGTTGCCTAACCGTCAGGGACGTGGAGATGCTCATAGCCCAGCTCCGGGAAGGCCCCCTCCTGGAGGAAGTAGAGTGAGTATCATGGGGTGATCTGGGGCAGAAGACGGGAGGGCAGGGCAGGGCAGGGTAGGAAGGGCCTCCGTTTGGGGTGGACAGTGTGGGGAAGATGCCTCCTTAAGGATCTGGGGGAAGCTATTATATAATAGCTACCGCTTCCACCTGGCAGGGTGTGACCTGTGTGTCACTCCTGCCTGTCCCCTTCGCTCCTTCCCGCTGCTCAGGATGAAGCCCGAATCCTAAAACCCCATGTGATCCGGAACCCTGCTCCCAGCCCCCAAACCCCATCTGACCCCGCCCTCCGCTCGGTCTTCCCTCCAGACACACAGGCTCCCTTTCCGGTCCTCAAATGTGCCCTTGGTGGACTGCTCCTCCGGCCCCATCTCTCTCCGCCCCTTGCTGATTGAACTAGTTTCGCTAGCCTGCAGCTCAAACATCAGGGAAGCCTTCCCTGACCCCAGAGCAGGTCATATGCCCCCATCATCATGAAGTTGGTCACAAGAAGCACTCGTGTAGGTTGTGGCATAAATTAATGGTTGCGGGCGGGGCCGTGAAGTCAGGCTGCCTGGGTTCAAACCCCAGGTCCGCCTTTGGGCAACTGCCCTAACCAGTCTGAACCTTAGCGTACTCATCAGTAAGATGAGGGTAACAATAGCGCCCACGTCGTAGGGCTGTTAGGGGGAGTAAAAATGCCATCGTTGCAAAGGCCCCTAGGACGGTGCCTGGCAGGCCGTACACAGTCTTTTACACTCATTATTATGAAGGATCACTTACCGGAATGATGTTTTGCTGGAAGTCAATGAGGGGGAGCGTGCATGTGGAGGGCTGGGGAGGGACCCCCCCAGCAGCACAGGCAGCGGGCCCCTCTGTCTCAGTCTCTCAGGGAACCAGCTGGAGGACGAAGGCTGTCGACTGGTGGCAGAGGCTGCCCCCCAACTGCACATCGCCGGGAAGCTGGAGTGAGTGGCCCACCCCACTGTTGGGTAACAGAGCCCCGAGAGTCCCAGAGGGTCCCCATGCCTATCGTCACCGAGGGAGCTGCTCCCCACCGCCCCCCACCCCCACCTTCTTCAAACTCCAGCAAAGTCCAAGTGGCTCAACCATGCCCTGCTTTTGCCTCTGACATGAGCCAATTATGAAAACCCTGGTAGAATGGGTCCCTTGTACCTCAGTGGCTTGCGATCTAGTTTGTCCTTACAACAGCCCCCGGTGGCGTGGGATGAGGTGGGGTGGAGTGTTGCATTGAGCCAATGTTGGGGGATGGGATGGATGGGTGCTGGGGTGTTGGGGTGGGATGGTGGGGTGGGAAGTGGTGTGTGAGGCTGGAGATACGGTGTTGGGTGAGGGGTGGGTTGTGGGGGTGGTGGGATGGAAAGAAAGGGTATTGAGCTGTGGGGCATGCTACGCTGTTGCATGGTAAAGTGGGGGTGCTGTTTGGGTGGCATGTGGGCTGGGGTGGGGGTGTTGAGGTTGGGTAACTGATGTGGAACCTTGGCTTTGTATTGAATTCCTGGCTCTCATTTGGTAGCTTTGTGACCCTGGGAAAGTACTCTAACGTCTCCCAGCCTCCGTTTCCCCACTTGTTAAATGCGCTTAGAATGGTGCTATGAGCTATGAGCATCTCCACTGAGGCTCCGAGGGGCGAAAGCCGTGGGTCAGTTCTGGTCACTCAGCTGGAGAACTTGATTCTCTGAGTGGGGCAGGGCCCTGCGTCTCTCAGCTCATCCACCTGAGCTGGAATCCTTTGAGACGCCCCTGGCCCAGGACCCAGGACACCCCAAGAGGGACAGCCAGGCAGCGGCTGAGCCAGGAGGAGGGGACTGGGGACTTCAGCCGCCTGCTGATGGCTGCCGCCCCCTCCTCCCCACAGCCTCAGTGACAACGGACTCTCGGTGGCGGGGCTGCCCTGGGTGCTGAGGGCAGTGAGCATGTGCCAGAACCTGGCAGACCTGCACATCAGGTGAGAGCTGGCCGTGGACGCCTGTCACCACGCCCTCCTCGGGCCCAGAGCTCCGGCTCCTCCCATCATTCCCGGTCAGGTTGCCTCCAGAGGGAGGGACCTAACAAAACCACGATATGGCTGCAGGGTTAGTATGGGTGGTGCAGACAGCACACATAAGCATGTTAACGCGGCATTTTTCTAACAAAGCTTTTCAAACAAACTCCAAGGTAGGGAGCGTGGTGTAACGAACACCAGTTCCCACCAATAATTACCCGCACTGTGTCACTCTTGCAGCATCTGTCCCTTGAAAACCTGATTTTTAGAAGAAAATTTGTCATTTTAATCCCATTTTTAAGAAAAAGGAAAAGGAAAAGAACATTCACTGCATTAAAAAGCAAAATACTTTGAAGGACCCTCTCCCAAATGTCGTCAGTGGTCACTGATACGTGGGAGAGACGGGGGTGATTTTCTTTTTACTTTATTATATTTTCTAAGTTCTCCATAGGGATGAAGTGGGACTTTTATAATGAGAAAAAATATATACATTCGGTTGGCAAGGCGAGGTTAGGGATGCCGGGCTGTACGTCACAGCCTCCTGTGGGTTCTCAATGTCTGCCCCGACCTGGCAGCGACCTCCCTCTGCTGGGCAAGCAACCTCCGCCCAGGTGCCACCGGTGGACCGAGGGAGGGTTTCAGCCCGACGCCCAAACCACAGAGACCACAGCACTGAGGTTTTCTTTCAAGGGCGTGCCCGGAAACGAGGGCTCACGATAGTTTGAAATCTGTGAAAGAAAGACTGCAGGCCCCTGGAAGCTCAGAGGGTCAGGGGAGGTCAGAGGAAGTGACTGCAGCTAGAGGCTGGGGGATGGCAACCAGGAGGTTCCTCCAGGTCAGGCTAAAAAATGACCCGGGCCCTGGCCAGTTAGCTCCGCGGAGAGAGCGTCAGCCTGCAGACGGAAGGGTTTGATTCCGGTCAAGGGCATGTACCCCGGTTGCAGGCTGGATCCCCTGGCCCCAGTCGGGGTGCGTGCAGGAGGCAACCTCTCTCACATCAATGTTTCTCTCTCTCTCTGTCTCTCACCCTCCCTTCCACTCTAAAAATCAATGGAAAAATATTCTCAGCTGAGGATTAACAAAAACAAAAACAAAAACAGAATGATCCGTCGCAGCCGGAACTCCATAAGCCTCTTGCCTCCTCCCTCCCTTCTCTCCGCAGCCTCATGCACAAAACTGTGGTTCTCACGTTTGCCCCAGAACCGGAGGAGCAGGAGGGGACCCAGGAGAGGTAGGGCCCCAACACCATCCCGACCTCACCCTAGGCCAGGGCCACCCCCTCCCTGGCTCCCACAGCTGGTCAGTGCCACTCAACTGCCAAGGAACCTTAACATTCACATAGGCTCAGCAAGCCAGCGGGCATAGAGGGGGATGCAGCCCTACAGGGGAGGGTCAAGGGAGAGATGCTGTCCCATCCCCTAGGGGCGCCTGAAGAGAGCCCTGTGATTCAGGATGGAGATGGCACCTCGCTGGGGCAGGCGCAGGGTAGCCAGAGAGACCCAGGCCCTTCGGCCTGAACCCGAGGATCGCCTGGCCTACGCGTCTGATTTTGGCCAGAATTTCTGGCTCCCTTTGGCACAAGGACCCTTAGAGAGTGTTTGCTTCCTCCAGGGTGCCTTCCTGGATTGCCCCGGCCCAGCACATAGGCAGAGACTCAGCTCTGTGCTCCTCAGTGTCCACCTGCAAGGTCTTCTGTAGGGTCTGAGCTTTCGGAGGCTTGCCTGAAGCTGAGGCTGGCATCTCTGAAGGCAATGATGATGAGGGGGAGGATGTTAATGATGCTAACGGCCAAGGTTAATGAAGCACCAAGCACCAAACTAAGGCAACTCACGTACATTCTCCAGTAAGAGCCTAAGTGATTGTCCCAGGTGACACAGCCAGGACACAGAGGAGCCTGGTGGAACCAAGGTCTGGCGGTCTCCAGGCCTGGGTGGAGACTGCATGGTGGGAAGCGCGTTTGCTCAGCCTGGCCTGGTGTGTGTCTCTCCAGGGCTGCGTTTCTTGACAGCCTTACGCTCCAGATGTCCTCTGAGCTGCCCCCGAGCTCCCTGAGGATCAGGTATGGTGACAACCTTCAGGGCCTGGGTGTGGCTCCCGCTCCCTCCCTCCCTCTGCACAAAGCCCGCCCCTGGCTCCCAGCCCCAGCTGCTCCCTGGATGACAGGATCTGCTCTAGCCAGGAGTTGGGGCCTGGCTTCCCTGCCTCCCACTCTCCTGCCCAGCCCTCCATAGTCACCTTCCCCACCAGCTCCCCCCTTAAGTGCCCCTAACTTCCAGCAGCTGAGGGGGTGTGGGAACTCTGGGCAGAGAGCATGGGGGGCTTGCAGCCCCTTCTTTTCAGGCCCTGAGGCTCAGCTCAGCCCCCCAGGACACTCATCGGTTCTCCTCTGGCCTCTCTCTTCTCTGTCCATCTGCCTCTCCCTCCCTCTGTCTGTCTCTCTCAGATCATGTCTGTCTGGTTTTCTGTGGACCTTTTCTCATTGTCTGTTTGTCCTTCTCTGGCACCATGCACACATGCACGTGTGTGTGTGTGTGTGTGTGTGCATCTGTGCCCTCTCTCTCTCTCTCTCTCTCTCTCTCTCTCTCTCTCTCTCTCTCTATCTCTCTCTCTCTCCTCTCTTTGTCCATCTTGGTGTCCCTCTCGCTGTGCCGCTGACTCTGGTTTTCCTCTGCCTGTGTGTGACGTCTGTGTGTTACGTGTTGGTCCCTCTTTGTCTGTCTGTCTGGGTGCCAGATGCGTCTGCCCCAGTCCCTGCTGCAAGCCTGTGTGCTTGGGGCCAGCCCGCTCTGGCCTCTGTGGCGGGGCTGCAGGGCTGTGGTTTTGCCTCCGCAGGCTGACACACTGCGGTTTGCAAGCTGAGCACCTGCAGCAGCTCTGCAAGGCCCTAGAAGGAAGCTGTCGCCTGGGCCACCTCGAGTGAGTGGCGCGGTCGGAAGGCGGGTGGGTGGGGCTGAGCAGTGAGTGAGAGCTGGGTTTTGTTTTGCTTTTTAAGATATGGACCTCCTGCTGCAATAGAGAATCTGGTGAAAGTTGTGCCTCTTCCCCCTGGAATATAGGTTCCCCCACACTTGACTCCCCCCTGAAGCCCATCCCTGACCCCCTCGGAGTCACAAACCCCAGGATAAGAACCTGGGGGAGACCCCAGCTGACCCAGCGCCACCTGCTAAAGTCTGGCCCCACCACACCGTGTCCAGTTTCAGGAGAAGCGGAGTGATTGAGGCGGTGGGATGGAGAGACAAAACTCCTGCCCACCCCTCCCTCCACCAACCCGTTCTCCCCGCCCCTCCCAGCTTATCAAGCAATGCTCTGGGGGATGAAGGTGCGGCTCAGCTGGCTCGGTGGCTCCCAGCGCTGGGCCCTCTGCAGTCCTTGAAGTGAGTAGCTAGCTGTCCTCATGGCAATGAGGGGATGTGGCTGGGGGGTGGGGGTGGGGGCGGCAGAGTGAGGGAGGCTCTCCTTATGTCCCATCTCTCTCCCTCCGTGGCTTCTCAGAAAGATTAAATGAGAAAAGGCCTGTCCGTTGCCTGGCCCAGTCCCTGGCACGTGGGGAGTGCTCAGGACAGGGCGTGATTCTCATTCATATCGAGGCTGGCGTCTGTGACTCAATGGTCCAGCTTCTGATTTAAGGTTTCACTTCCCGAGTCTGTTCCTGGGAGGCCCAGTCACCCCAGGCAAGGCAGGTGGGAAGTATGACTGATTGATGTAGGGCTGGCAGCCTTTCTGGCCCTGGGTGCAGGGCAGGGCTGTTGGCTGGGTGCAAGCTGGTAGGCAGAGAGGGTTCGGATCCCACAGGACACCCAAGCAGGGAGCCCGGGGCATCTGGAGGACCTGGCAGAGACGGGAGATTCTCAGAGGGGAGGTCTGGTAGGAGACCAGGAACCCCAGCCTTTGCCTGCAGCGACCAGACTTCCCGGGCCCTGAAAGCCTCCTGTGTTCTTGGCCCCACATCCCCTCCTCCCAAGCTCTTCTGGGACAAAGCGAGAGGAGCCCTGGAGAGCGGTCCCAGGTCCCAGGTCCTGGTGTGACCTTGAGCGGGTTCCATCACCTCCTGATAAACAGTAGCGGGGGTGTGCTTTGGCTCCAACCTTAGAAGGAGTCTGTGGCCTGGGGCCCTTCCTGCTCCGACAGGCTCCCTGGGATGCTGGGAAGGAGAGGAGGGGCCTGCACCTGGGTGAGGCGGAGGGCCTCCCCACTGCAGGCAAATGCTATGTTTCGGGGCAAATCCCCATGTGACTGTCTCCACACTGTGGACGCCGAATCTGACCCAGAGCCTGCGAGAGTCTGCAGGCACCTACCAGGGCCCCCGTCCCGAGGCGGCCGTCCTTAAATGGCAAAAAAAAGCCACCACCACAGGTGGACAGACATTGGTCACCGGGCACCACTCCCCTTTATCGGGCGCCTAAAAGCACTCCCCACCTTCATCGCAGCTAGAGGGAGCCACCGGGTCTAATCGCAGCTCTGTCACCCGTGTGTCTTGTAACTTTGGGCGAGACCTGGCTGCTTTCTGGGCCTCGGTTTCCCCATCCGAGTGGGGAGCTGGAAGAGGCGCGCTCACCTATGAGAGCTCCTAGTGAGTTTCATCATCCAGACGGGGGGGACCGCCCTCCCCTGACCTGTGCTCTGACCACACAGAGGGTGCTTTCAGTCTTGTCTCTTGAAACAAGACTGGGACCCCTGCCGACACCACACCTGTGATTCCCCAGCCTCAGTGAGAACCGCTTGTCCCTGGACACTGTGTTCAGTTTGGCCCAGTGTTTCTCTGCGGTGCCGTGGGTCCTCCAGCTGGACATCAGGTGAGTGAGCCTCAGGGCCCCGCCCGGCCCCCTCGTCTGCATTCACCACAGGCATCCTCAGGGCCCCTGGGGTCCCCGGGTCAGTGTGTGTGGGATGGGTGCCTGCTGAAGGAATGAATGAATGAATGAGTGAGTGAATGAATGAGTGAATGAATGAATGAATGAACATAGCCCAGGACACTCAAATTTCTCCATGGGACACAATCCATGGACTCCCTCACTCTCTGGGTTATTCTGGGAGACTTTTTCGTATATATTTTTCTTGAATTCAGAGAGGAAGGGAGAGAGATAGAAACATCAATGATGAGAGGGAATCACTGACCCACTGCCTCCTGCACACCACTCACTGGGGATGGAGCCCGCAACTCAGGCATGTGCCCTGGCTGGGAATTGAACCTCCTAGTTTATCGGTCAATGCTCAACCATTAAGCCACGTGGGCCAGGCTGTTCTGGGAGACTTCTAAGAAAACTGGGAACACCCTTGTGACCACTGCGTGCTCAGGGACTCGCTTTAATTGTGGGATCTCTGGAGCTGATGAAACTATAGAAGGGAAAATGCACCCAGCCACACAGCTCTGGGACATGCAATGTAGACCATGCATGCTTCCTTGAAAGGCCTGCCCATCCCTCCCCTCCCCCTCCTAAGAGTGGGCAGTGTGAGAGCAGACAGACCAGGTTCAAATCCAGGCTCACCAGTTCCCTACGGTACAGCTTCTAGCAGGTCACTGAGCCTCTCCACGCCTCCGTTTCCTCGTCTGTAAAATGGGGTAAGAATACTTCTTTACCTCACAGTTTTCGCATGAGACTCAACAGAGATCATGTGGCTGGTGTGCTTTGTATGTGCCTTAATACATGCAGCGGTTGTCATATAGTTACTGTGGTATTTGCTGAGAAAGAATGCAGGCTGCCCTCCAGCCTCCCCTTGACCTGGTCAGTCTGCTCTCATGCCCTTGACCTGGTCAGTGGGCCCTTCGCCTGGTCTCTGATTGCTGCCTCCCTTCTTCCTGCAGCTTTGAGAGCCAGCACGTGGTCCTGAGAGGCGGCAGAAGAGCCAGGTGAGGGCGGAGAGCTCCCAGGGTGAGGCGGGCTCCCCTTTCCCTCTGGCCCCTATTTCCTGGAGGAGCCCCCCACCCCAGACCCATGCGGACCACTGTCAGCTCTAAAGTAAACTCCCCTCCATATGAATTTGCAGGAATCTGCTGGCTTCACCCTCTTGGAAGAAGCCAGTGCAGAGGGAGGGAGGGGACGCTGGGCGGCAGGCACCAGAGTGGAGCTGGGGTGGCAGCTGCCGCTGTGGGGGAGGGGAGAAGGAAGTGTCTGGGGGACTTTTGCAGCCTCTGCAGACTCACAGTCTCTTATGAGTCACTGCCCTTTCACACCCTGAGGAGCTAGGAGCGCATCTGAGAAGCCAAGAGCCGTTGGCGCTCTGAAAGTTTCCAGGTCTGTGCTGTAAACAAAGAGCAATAGTGACTTCTCGCAGGTGCTCCCGGCTGCCCCCTGGTGGGCACCGCGGTCTCACTGGGCAGGTTGGCAAGCGCCAGAGCCACCTGATGCGGGCGCCTGGGCTGGTGCGGCAGGCAGGCAGGTGGCAGCGTCCCTTCCCCAGGTGGCTTTTGAAACCAGGGCTGGCCTTGGTCTAGGGTCTCTATTTCTGGGGACCCTCTGGGTTTTTGAGGCCCACACTGTGGAGGCACAGGGAGACAAGTCATGTGACGGCCACATCTGTGATCAGAGTGAGGAGAGGCTCTGTCCTGGCTCCCCCTAACCTGTCAGGGGCCGCCCCCGTGGACAGGTGGGCCTCAGTTTCCCCATCTGTACAGTGAGGGGATTGATTGTCTTGAGGGCCCCTCCCTGCCCTCACTGATGGGCCTGAGCTTCTAATGTGGATGATCTCAACTTTCCTCTCCAAACGTTTCCCCACCCAAGGCATCTGTCGGCCCGCCGCCCTCCGCCAGAGTCCCCCGCCCAAGCCCAGTCCTTGGGGTCCGGTCAGCGCTGCGTCCCCAGGAGCTTCTGGTACCTTCTTACCCACGTCTTGTTTGGGGGTAACCACAGTGGGGAGAGGGCTCAAGGAGCGAGGAGAGCCTGGGGGTCAGGCTGGGGATTGGGAGAGAGGAGAAAGGGAACTTGAGAGAAAGGGAGAGGGAGGGTGAGTGTGAGGACTGGTGATGGGGCTGTGGGCCCCGCACTCCAACCCCACACTGATTTCTCTGCAGGCTTCCAGCTCCCCCAAGACGGGCTGTGGGACCTGGCGGGCCCCTCCCTCTCCTGGCCTCAATTTCTTTTCTTTGTTTTTAAATATATTTTTATTGACTTCAGAGAGGAAGGGAGAGGGGATAGAGAGAAACATCAATGATGAGAGAGAATCATGGACTGGCTGCCTCCTGCACGCTCCCTGCTGGGGATTGAGCTGGCAACCCTGGCCAGGGAATCAAACCATGACCTCCTGGTTCTTAGGCTGATGTGCAACCACTGAGCCATGCCGGCCTGGCCTCATTTTCTTCACATAAGAAGAGACACCCGAGGTGGGGCTGAACAGGGTTGTCCTGAGGAGGGGAGGGTGTCCAGGTGGCCGGCCAGCTTGCACAGAGGCCCCGAGGAGGGAAAGCTGGGCTCGTGGGCAGCATTTCAGTGTGGCCACAGCATAGACAGGAAGCGTGGAAGCGAATGAGGGCGGGGGCGGGGGAGGAGAGGAAGGCTCTTTGCTTTTAGCCTAAGGGCAATGGGGAGCCACAGAGGGTTTCAGCACGGGGTGCGGGGCGGGGGGTTGGCTGGTCAGGTTTGCACGGCTCAAGCATCGGACGCTGGCAGGGGGAAGAAGGATGGGTGGGAGGCGAGCAGGGAGGCCGGGGGTGATAAGTGGACCAGGTGAGTGGTGGTGGCCGGACGCAGGCCGGCCTCAGTGGAGAGCACAGAGGGGCTGGAGAGGGCAGCTGGGTGCTCAGAGGGTCAGAATGGTGGGGATGGGGGGCTCTGGGAGACTTGGGGGTGGAGAGCGTACCCTGTGGGGGAGGAGCTGAGAGTCCCTGGGGCTGCACAGGGTCCCCCCCCCCCAGCCTTCTCTGACCCCCTGCCCTGCCTGCTGCTCCTTTTCAGCCTCAGGGAGTGTCGCCTGGAGGGCCTGAGTCTCACGCACCTCTGCGAGGCTCTGGAGAAGTGCCCGGGGCCTCTGGAAGTCAGGTCAGTAAGGAGGATGCAGCTGCAGGTGGGAATCTACCCCGTGACCTGGGGTGCGGGGTGAATCTTTTCTGGTTCCTTCCCACCGGACCGCACAGCTCAACCCCATGAGGGTTCCCTGGCCCATTGCTAGAAGCCTCAGTAATGAAAACACTTTCGTTATGGAAACTACCAAGCACATATACAATCGGAGAGAGTTGTGTAGTGGAGCCTAGTTCCCCTCTACCTACCTCCATAAGTCATCACTCCGTGGCCCAGCGCACACAGGGGCACGCGCATGCACCCCCAAATACCTCATTTTTTAAAAATATATTTTTATTGATTTCAGAGAGAAAGGGAGAGGGACAGGGAGCTAGAAAAAGAAATGATGAGAGAGAGAGTCATGTGTCAGCTGCTTCCTGCACACCCCACACTGGGGATCGAGCTCACAACCTGAGCATATGCCCTGACTGGGAATCGAACCGTGACCTATTTTATTCCGAGTGCCCCTCCAGGAGAACGGAGGCTAGTGCTCAGATGCAGAACTGCCCCGTGGTGTGTGAGTTACAGACCCTGTGGGACAACATCCCAGGACGGGGGCGCTAGGGTTGGAGCTGTGCTGGGAGCTGACTGGCGGGCGGAGATGAGGTCATGAGTCCTTTCTCTGGGTGCTGAGCACAGCTGTGAGGTGTTTGCCAGGGTCCCTCTGTCCAGTCTCATGGGAAAGTAGCCAGGGGGGGTCTGTTCCACCTTAGGGCTCGGGAGCCGAAACTTAGCAGGTCAATATGTGATTGTAGCCAGACCATTACCCAGGCCTGGTTTCTGCTGCCTCGGGGGTGACTGATTATCCGAGGGGACGGTCTCTTAGAGGAAGAGAGAGAGGGAGAGAGTT
>NW_006282381.1:210347-224265 GCF_000327345.1 Myotis davidii
AATCATCTAAGCTTCAACTTTAAGAAACTGAAAAAAGAAGAGCAAAAATATGATCAACGGCTCTTCTTCACATTTGCCTTGGCATAGCCTGTAAACTTGTCTGTAGTAGAAAAGCTTTTCAAGGTCACTCATTTCATTTCAATATGTAGTTTCAATATGTAGTTTCTACTTTGCAACAAAATATACCCTATCAGTCAAATCCACATAACCAGTCTCATGTAAATTTTGATACACTGGAATTGAGCCAACAAATGGTGAATGGGCCTCTGATAACCTGCATTATGGGATCCCACTTTTCTTTTTTTAAAATATTTTTATTGATTTCAGAGAGGAAGGGAGAGGAGAGAGAGATAGAAACATATGATGAGAGAGAGAGTCATGTGTCAGCTGCTTCCTGCACACCCCACACTGGGGATGGAGCCCGCAACCCGGGCCTGTGCCCAGACCGGGAATTGAACGGTGACCTCCTGGTTCATAGGTTGACGCTCAACCACTGAGCCCCACTGGACCTGCTCTCTCTCTTTTTTTTTTTTACAAAACTTATTGTTACAGAACAGAAAGGGTTTGTCCATCCGGTGCTAGCAGAGCCAAATACTGACCCCGAGGACCGCAGGGGAGAGAGATGGGGTATTTTATTCCGAGTGCCCCTCCAGGAGAACGGAGGCTAGTGCTCAGATGCAGAACTGCCCCGTGGTGTGTGAGTTACAGACCCTGTGGGACAACATCCCAGGACGGGGGCGCTAGGGTTGGAGCTGTGCTGGGAGCTGACTGGCGGGCGGAGATGAGGTCATGAGTCCTTTCTCTGGGTGCTGAGCACAGCTGTGAGGTGTTTGCCAGGGTCCCTCTGCCCGGTCTCATGGGAAAGTAGCCAGGGGGGTCTGTTCCACCTTAGGGCTCGGGAGCCGAAACTTAGCAGGTCAAGATGTGATTGTAGCCAGACCATTACCCAGGCCTGGTTTCTGCTGCCTCGGGGGTGACTGATTATCCGAGGGGACGGTCTCTTAGAGGAAGAGAGAGAGGGAGAGAGTTCTAGAGCTAGGATTTACAACTAAGTGTAGTCAAAGTCATAGGACCCTAAAATAGCAACATTATTTTATGACCTATTAAAATCCTCAAATATCCCATCGATGTTTCATTGTCCCTGATGGCTTGTGTTTCTCACACGATGTTTGCATAGCCGTGCCTTTTGATACTAACCCTCCACAGTTGGCTTGTGCCACAAATTATTCAGACACACACACACACACACCAATGCCAGAATCTAGATAGACATGCAGGCTGCTCCCAGTATTTTTTGTTTTGGTTTGATTTATTATTACTGTTGTTGCTGCTGTTGCTATTATTATTATTATTATTATTATTATTAGCACTGCAGCCAACGCTGCAAAAAGCACTCTTCTTAGAAGTCAAAGAAAACGAGTCTGGCATAACCCAGCGTTTCCCATCGCATATGACCTTCCTCTCTCTCTAGCCTCCGTGATCAGCCAGGGAGCTGGTGTTCAGAGGGAATGTTTGGGGCCCGGCTCTGGCTGCGTGGCCACGCTCCTAGCTGTCGCCAAGGCTTCCCCACGTCATTCAGATGTTCTGTCTCACAGATTGTCCTGCGTGGTGCTGAGTGACCAGAGCCTGGACACCCTGCTGGGGCACCTGCCCCGGCTCCCCCAGCTGAGCCTCCTGCAGTAGGTGTTTTCCCCAGTTTTCTGTGCAAAGCCACCCCCTCCCTCCTCCGCCCTCCTTCCCTTGAGCTGTGTCATCATTGCATCTGTCACAACTGGGAGCTCGAGTCTACTTGCAGCTCTTTCCTTAGACTTCATCCACCTTCGGGGGTGTTATTTGACCCCTCTGGGCCTCAGTTTCCACATCTGACAAATGGGATTAATATTCCCCCAGGGATGGGACTCAAACAAGACAGTTGTTTCAAAGCACCTTGAAGAATGACAGGCCTGTGACAGGTGGGCTATGGGACTGCTCCCCACCCACAGAAGTCACCCGCTTCTAGAAAGGGACTCTCCAGAGGCAGGTCATGCTCACGCCACACCACTTTTTAAAGGTCACCGTGCACATTCAGAAAAGGGAACTGGAGCGGCCTCCCTTAAAGTATTTAAAATTCTGTTTTCTAGTTTCAGCTCCGACTGGTTAGAATTTAAAAAGGATTTACTTTCACTCTTCTAGCAGGTGGGAGAAGCTGCAGCGGAGGTGGAAAAATACAACAGGAAAATTAATCGTGTCATTCATAACAGCAACCTAAGTTCTAATGCTGAGGCTCCCGGGACACCTGAGCCGGCTCACAAACACCCAGGCTCTCCATCCTCCTGAGTCCTGTGGGAGGGAGGGAGGAAGGGAGGAGACGGTGGCTTTCCAGAGGTGGGCAAATTCAGCAGAGCTCACACCAACCCCCACGGCACCCACTCTGGTCCTACCATCAGGAGAGAACGGGTCAGGCAGGCTCCTTTGGACACAGAGGGTGGCGGGTTAAAATGAACAGGTGCAAAACTTCAGACCAGAGAGGGACGTCTCTATGCCCAAGTCACACAGCGTCTGTCTTTGGAGCCAGGTGGCCAGCCTGACGGTCCCCGGGTCTTACACTTTGTATGTTACTCAGTCATAGTGCTTATGCACTGCTGTGGGCCAGAGCTGTTTGGGGTGCTGGACACACTGCATCCTGCTCCCTGCCACCAAGACTCACCTGTTAAGTCTGTGCTTGAGGGAGAAATCTATAATAATAAAAGCATAAATGCTAATTAGACCAGATGTCCTTCCAAATGAAGCCGGGGCTGTGAGGGAAGCCTGGGTCCCGGGTGCCAGAGGGAAGCCGGTGCCAGCAGCCGGGGGAAGGAAGGCCTACTCTTGCACGAATTTCGTGCACCAGGCCTCTAATATAATAATAAGGAGCTTAGGTGTCGGTTCGGCAGTGCCCACACTCGATGTAATTAAACGCTCAGGACACCTGCAGAGGAAGGTAGACCATGAGTACAGGCCTGTTGTCCATGTAGGGGAACTGAGGCTCAGAGAGCTTGAATGACTCATGCAGGGACACACAGCCAGTAAGCAGAGCTGGGGCTCAAACCCTAGCCTGCTTGACCCCAAGCCCTTAAGTGCCCCTCTTGAGTCCCCACTTCCTCATTGCAGTGCTGCCCTCCCCACCCCCGGTTCCTGCCCGCCAGCCTGTCCCGGCTCCTTGCCCACTGAGCCTGCCCGGCTCCAACTTGCTGACTTGGGGTCGCCCCTTCCCTCCTCAGGCTGAGCCAGACGCCACTGTCCCCGAGGAGCCCCTTTCTGCTGGCTCACCGCCTCGGCCTGTGCCCACGAGCGGAGAAGGTGGATCTCAGGTGGGCATTGCCCAGGGGCAATGGGGCTGGTCTTGGGGGCTGAGCCTGAAGCCTGGTGGGTGTGAGGGGCAGGATGGAGGCAGTAGGACCCACGTCAGAGGCTGGGCTCCTGGAGGAGGGGTGCCTCCTGGGGGCATCCAAGGCTGTGGCCAGGGCGCTGACCCAGGTACCGTGTGCTCCAGGTCCTTGCATGATGCCACCCTGCACTTCAGGTCCAGCGAGGAGCAGAAAGGCGGGCGCTGTGGGTAAGTCCCGGGGCGGTGCCCTGGCAGCCAGCGGTAGTGGGACCGGGAGACCTGCCTCCTGGTGGCAAGAGGACAGACAGCAGAGACTGTGCAGAGCGCTCCCCCAGAAGGACCTACAAGGGGACTTGTTTCCTCCAATGTGAAGAGGCAGGGCTCCAGCCTGGACAGGTAGCTCAGTTGGTTAGAGCTCAGTTGGCCCCTTGAGTGTGGCTCTTCCACAAAATACCACGTGCGGGCGCACACGTACAGTGCTGTTGAAACTTCGTGGCCACATTCAAGGGGCCAAAGAGCCATGTGGCTCGCGAGCCGCAGTTTGCTGACCACTGGGTTAGAGCATTGTCCCGATATGCCAAAGTTGTGGATTTGATCCCTAGTCAGGGCCCATATAAGAACCAACCAATGAATGCATCAATAAGTAGAACAACAAATTGATGTCTCTGTCTCTCTCTAAAAAAGAAAAATCAATATAAAAATAATTTAAAAGGGAGCAAGCCTCCAGAGAGGGTGGGCTTTGTCAAGGGCAAAGGGGTACACGTCAGACTGGCCCAGAACTGAGAGCTGGAGGAAAGGGGCTTCATCACCGTCCCCCAGGCTTCAATCCCAGCTCCATGAGGCCTGGCACTTGGGGCAAGCTCCTTGTTCTCTCTGATCCTCGGCTCCTGCTGCTGGAGACGGGAGACCCCGTGCTGCAGGGCGCTTGCAAGGATTACATGAGGCAACATGTCAGGCATGGGTGTCACATGTGCCAGTGCCCCCCTGCTGACTCCGGGACCAGTGCTCTGTGGTTGCGGGCTGAGGGGGCAGGTATTGCGTGCAGGCGGCTCATGGGAGGGTGACCTCTGAGTGCAGAGATGACATTTCTGCCACTGGCTCCTCAGAGCCCTTGGACCAGACCCTTCTGGCTGCACCTCAGCTGTGAACTAAGAAGCAGAAGAGCCGATATTTGTTGAGCTTCTGAAGGCACCATTCTTTAGAGGAGGAGGAGGAAGAGGAGGAAGAGGAGGAGGGATCGAGCCCACAACTCAGGCGTGTGCCCTGACCAGGAATCTAACCGTGACCTCCTGGTTCATAGGTTGATGCTCAACTATTGAGCCACGCCGGCCGGGCTTAGCTGTAGTTTTTGACTCCTGTCCTAGCCCAGCGATAGTTTCCAAGCCAGAGGTTTCCAAACTGTAGGACCCTGACCGGGATGGGGTGATTTTTAGGGATTGGGAAGATAGCAGAGTCAGTGTTCAAGTTCATTGACTCCTTCAAGTTCATTGACTCCTTCAAGTTCATTGACTCCTTCGTGAGGTCACGATTCCGTGTGTCTACGGCCAGGAGGAGGTCTCGGTGGTGTGTTAGCAGGTGTTTAACACGTCTCGACACTAAGCTCCCTTTTAAAGGGAGAGAGCCCTCGGCAGGTGTGAGTCTCTGGCTGGGCTTTAATGCTGGGGTTTTGCTCTCGTGTGTTCTTACGCTTACGGCCTGTGTGTGGCACGTGATGCCAGTTTCCCATCTGAGTGAGTGACACGGGGTTGCCTTTTACAATAAAGGAGTTAAACCAGAATGAGCTGACTTGAAAATAGAAAGTAAAAATAGGGTGCGAGGGAATTTAGGACTGTGGGGAAAACGAGGAAGGAAAGTAACAGTGATAAAAATGTGAAATGTGGATTTTAGGAACTTTCTGATTTGAAGATTTTTTTCCCCCCTCAGTTGCTGGCTGGTCACAGGCTCTTCCTTTGCCTTGTTATATAGTTGAAGGTTAGGCCTTTCAAAGGCAGATTCGCCACTCATTTTCATTCCAGCAACAATAGCCTTCTCAAGAGTAGATCTCACCCTGCTCCCTACCCCATGTCTTTTCATTAAAATGACTGAGTTCTAGCTTGTGTGGCTCAGCTGGTTGGGCATTGTCCCGTGCACCGAAAGGTCGCCGGTTCAATTCCTGGTCAGGGCACACACTTGTGGTTTGGGTGATGTTTCTCTCTCTCTCTCTTCCTTCCTCTCTCTAAAAATATATACATACTAGTGGCCCGGTGCATGAAATTCGTGCACATTAAAAGGGAATTAAGTAGATCTGCTCTGGGCCTGCTCAAGCCGTGCCATGGTGGCTCAGGCAGGCCCCCCTGTCTGTGTCCCCACCCAAGTCCCTGACCCTGTTCCAGCCCACCAGCTCCTGTGCACATGCAGCCATTGACCTGTCGTGACTGGGATACCATTAGGACCAATTAGCATATTACCTTTTTATATATAGATAGAATTTTTAGTGACCCCAAGAGCTGGCATTCTCCAGCTGGAGGTTGAGTCAGAGGGCTTTGCCCCTAGAGGTGCTGACTCAGTGGGGCTGGGCTGAGTTCGCAGACTTCGCATCTCACCAAGTTCCCCCTTCAAGGGCCACCTCCCCAGAGGGAGCACAGGGGCGCCAGTGGGACCGGCTGTGGGGAAGGTGGAAGTGGATAGCCCCAGAGAGTCCAAGCTTGGGGGAGGCCACATCAGGACAAGCCAGGGCGGGGTGGGTCTGAGTGGCTCACTGCCCCAGCTCCGGCTCGTTCCCCCTCCCCCAGCAGGTTCACGGACTGTGGCCTCAGCCAGATGCACGTGGAGCCACTGTGCGAGTTGCTGAGGAAGTGTGAGGACCTCAGCCAGCTGGAGTAAGTATGAGGAGAGGAGCAGGGAGAGCAGTCTCGGAGCAGGCACCTGGGTGGCACTGGAGGGTGTGTGTGTGTGTGTGTGCGCGCGTGCGCACTCAACCCCAGCTCAGGAGAAAGAGACACACCCTTAAGGTTTCTCTGTACCATTGTATCCCTCCCACCCACCCCTACTCCTGCCGTAGTGGAGCTACTTCAGAGTGTGCCCTGAATCTAAGTTGGGGAGCCCTTCATAAGGGCCACAGGAGCCCGTTGGCCTCACGTTGATCAAGGCGTCGGAGCTCTGCTGGCTGATGGGCACTAAGCGAAGGGTCCATTGGTTTGCCTGGCAGGGGGTTAAAGGTACCACATGCCTCGGCCTGAGCGGGGTCCCGGAGCCAGCTGGTCAGGGACTCGTGAGCTTTCGTGCTGTTGAGAAGCGGTATCCATGTGGCCTGTCTTGGATGCCCAAATAGTGCAGCCCCCACATGGGTAGAAAAATAAAATAATAATAATAACAGCAAACACTATTGGGCACTTCTCCACTGACCTAAGTGCCTTAGATCGTCTTTTCATCCTTCTGACAAACCCAGGTACTGTTATCCCCATTTTGCACATGGGAAAGCTGAGGCTCAGAGAGTGCAAGGACTTGCTCAAAGTCACACAGCTAATACAATGTGGAGTCTTTTCACAGCTGGTAGGGATTCCAGCTAAGGGCCTGCAGGAGTGAAAGAGAGCTGTACAAAAAAATTAAATTAACTTCCTGTCATGAGGTGGCCAAGAAGAGAAATGTGGCTGATGAAAATAATGTATTTTATTTTTTAAATATGTTTTCTATTGATTTTAATAATTTTTGTTGATTTTGGAGAGAGAGAGAGAGAGAGAGAAAGAGAGAGAGAGAAAGAGAGAGAGAGAAAAAGAGAGAGAGAAAGAGAGAGAGAGAGAAACATCAGTGAGTGAGAGAGAGATATATCTATTGGCTGCCTCCTGCACGCCCCTCACTGGTGATTGAGCCTGAAACCCAGGCGTGTGCCCTGCTTGGGAATCAAACCTGCGACCTCTTGGTGCATGGGAAAATGCTCAACCAACTGAGCCACACGGGCCAGGGCAAAAATTATGTATGTCAGCGAAAAAGGAATAAGCAATATGTCTTTTGAGTTTTTTTCTTGTTTCTTTGCTTTTTTCATTGTAGAGGGCACTTTTTCTTATTTTAAAGATGATTAAGGGGCTTTGTGAAACAAGCTAATTTTTGCAGTGTCTCAGGAAAAGACGAAATAGATAAGCCTCGGGAGTGTCAAAATCAGGGGCAAAAGGAGTTCAAAGATGCAGGACAAAATCAGATACCCCAGGCAGGCCGGTTATACTGTCCCTACACTGCGGCTAAAGCCCTAGGCTGCTCCAGTGAAGGGAAGTAAGAAAGCACTGAAGCCCAGTTTCCGATATTGCATTCCCAAGTTGAAAGAGGAGCTCCATTGGGTAAATACAGCCCCCAAATACCCTTTTCCTGAATTTACTCTGGTTCCAAAATGGCAGCTCCCAACTGACGCGGGACAAGGGCATAGTCAAAGCGAATTGGGTTTTCTTGAACTCCCGCAAGCCTGCTGGAGTCCTGGGAGTGGTCAGCAGCTATTGGAGGGGAAGATGGGGACTGGTTAACTGTGGTGCTGGTGAGGGGATGGTGACAGGGACACGGGAGCTGCTGCATGATGGTGGTGGTGGTGATAATTGGCGATGATCCTAGTGAAGATGGTGGTGGTGGTGGCGGTGGTGGTGATAATTGGCGATGATCCTAGTGGAGATGTTGGTGATAGTGGCGGTGGTGGTGATAATTGGCGATGATCCTAGTGAAGATGGTGGTGGTGGTGGCGGTGGTGGTGATAATTGGCGATGATCCTAGTGAAGATGGTGGTGGTGGTGGCGGTGGTGGTGATAATTGGCGATGATCCTAGTGAAGATGGTGGTGGTGGTGGCGGTGGTGGTGATAATTGGCGATGATCCTAGTGAAGATGGTGGTGGTGGTGGCGGTGGTGGTGATAATTGGCGATGATCCTAGTGAAGATGGTGGTGGTGGTGGCGGTGGTGGTGATAATTGGCGATGATCCTAGTGAAGATGGTGGTGGTGGTGGCGGTGGTGGTGATAATTGGCGATGATCCTAGTGAAGATGGTGGTGGTGGTGGCGGTGGTGGTGATAATTGGCGATGATCCTAGTGAAGATGGTGGTGGTGGTGGCGGTGGTGGTGATAATTGGCGATGATCCTAGTGAAGATGGTGGTGGTGGTGGCGGTGGTGGTGATAATTGGCGATGATCCTAGTGAAGATGGTGGTGGTGGTGGCGGTGGTGGTGATAATTGGCGATGATCCTAGTGGAGATGGTGGTGGTAGTGGTGGTGGTGGTGGTGATAATTGGCGATGATCCTAGTGGAGATGGTGGTGGTAGTGGTGGTGGTGGTGGTGATAATTGGCGATGATCCTAGTGGAGATGGTGGTGGTAGTGGTGGTGGTGGTGGTGATAATTGGCGATGATCCTAGTGGAGATGGTGGTGGTAGTGGTGGTGGTGGTGGTGATAATTGGCGATGATCCTAGTGGAGATGGTGGTGGTAGTGGTGGTGGTGGTGGTGATAATTGGCGATGATCCTAGTGGAGATGGTGGTGGTAGTGGTGGTGGTGGTGGTGATAATTGGCGATGATCCTAGTGGAGATGGTGGTGGTAGTGGTGGTGGTGGTGGTGATAATTGGCGATGATCCTAGTGGAGATGGTGGTGGTAGTGGTGGTGGTGGTGGTGATAATTGGCGATGATCCTAGTGGAGATGGTGGTGGTGGTGGTGGTGGTGGTGATAATTGGCGATGATCCTAGTGGAGATGGTGGTGGTAGTGGTGGTGGTGGTGATAATTGGCGATGATCCTAGTGGAGATGGTGGTGGTAGTGGTGGTGGTGGTGGTGGTGATAATTGGCGATGATCCTAGTGGAGATGGTGCTGGTGGTGGTGGGCTTGGGGAATTCAAGGAGTGATGATGGGATGAAGCTGGTGGTGGTGGTGATGTTGGGACGGAGCAGCGCTGACTGGCGGGGTGAGGTGAAGGTGGTGATGAGGGTGCTGTGTGGGTGGAGTGGCAGCGATGCAGCTCTGACCATCAACTGCCTCCTCTTCCCTCCTACAGCCTGTCAGCCAACCAGCTGGGTGACGGCGGGCTCAGGTGCTTGCTGATGAGTCTGCCTCGGTTGCCCATCTCGGGTTCTCTTGAGTAAGTGATGAGCAGCCTCAAGGACCAGCCCCTGGTCCACCCCGTCCCTGAAGCTCCTCTGAACAAATCCACGGGACATGGGTTTAGAGATGCCCCCACAGCAGGGAGGGTCCCAGGAAGTCATCCACACTCTCCCCTGATCTCCCCAGGGAGCTGGGAGGTGGGCAGCCAGGGCCAGGATACAGCCCGTTGCTAGGCAACAGAGCTGGGTGCTCTGTGTGGGGCCGGAGCTGCCAGCCTGGCCTGTCCCAGACCCAAAGGCCAGCAGGCCCAGAGGGTGCAGCTCTGGAGGACACGGGGGCCACGCTGCCCGTACGGAGATGGGGCCAGAGTGGATCCCAGTGCCTCCACCTGGGGAATGGACACTTGGACTTGAAGGTCTCTCCTCCTGGAAATGACAGCTGGAGGGGAGACAAGGGGGGCTAGGAAGGGCTCATGGAGGTGCTGCCCCCACACCCCAGCCCAAACCTCGTTTCTCTTCCAGCCTGAGTGGCAACAGCATCTCTCAGGAAGGTGCCCTGTGCCTGGTGGAGACCCTCCCTTCCTGCCCACGTATCCGGGAGGCCGCCGTGAAGTAAGACATTGGTGCCACTTGCGGCTGGTGGGGGGAGCAAGGCCCCCACATGTCGCAGCCTTTGTCTGTGTGACTGGGGCTGGGGGCCCACAGTTTCCACGCTCTGAGCCCCGCATGCCAGGGGGCTAGGGAGGTCACGGGGGGGAAGGGCAGGCGTGAGTGTGCTTGCTGGTTGGGGTGGGGTCTCCTCTGGTCAGGAAGGGCCTCTCCCTCGTGGCTCCCCCAGCCCCGGCCCCTGCACCCCAGCCCTGTTCTCTCCGGCGCCCCCTGGCGCCTGGGTGCCGAGGATGCTGGCCAGCCTCTGGCTTCTCATACCCTCTCTCTGCAGCCTGGGCGCTGAGCAGAGCTTCCGGATTCACTTCTCCCGACAGGAGGAGGCTGGGAAGACCTTGAGGTGAGTGCTGGTCTGGGGTGAGGGGGCCTGAGGGGGGTGGGAGCTGACTCTGTGGGGCTCCATGCCTCCTTCTTCACTGAGCCCACTCCTCCTTCAGGCTCTCTGCCCCTCGTGTGTTCCCAGGTCGTCCGGTTGATTTGAATATTAGCCTTTTATTATATAGGATTTCCCCTCAGTAGCCTTGGCCACGGCCTCTCTCCACCACTGCCCTGGGGCGGTTCCTCTCCCTGTCTGACTTTAGTGTGATCACAGCCTCCAAACCGGCCCCCTGGGCCTGGCCAGGCCTCCTCCACCCATTCACCCCCAGCACCGGGGTTAGTCGGTGTCTCGGCCCGTGAAGGTCACTGTTGGGGTTCGGTGAGCTCACCCGCTCCTGCTGCTACCCGGAGGCTCACTAAGGGACTCACTCCCAGCACTTTCTTGGGGGGTGGTCTCTCAAAGAGACGGGGGCTCCCAGGGCAGGAGCTGCACCGTTGGCCTTTGCTCAGGACCTGGTCCAGGCCTTAGCACTCATTGGGGACCCCTTAGCACTTTGGGGGCCCCCAAAGGCCCTGGGGGGCTGGGAGGAAGCAGGACAGAGTTCACCCAGGCTCTGCCCTCTGCCCCCTGCCCTCAGGCTCAGGGAGTGCAGCTTCAGACCGGAGCACGTGCCCAGACTGGCCGCTGGCCTGAGCCAGGCCTGGCACCTGACGGAGCTCACGTGAGTTACGGGCCAGCCCGTCGGGGCAGCTGAGGGGCGGGGCTCCCTCCTAGGGCCACCGCCTAACCTACCTCTGTCCCAGGCTGAGCCGGTGCTGCCTGGACCTGCAACCCCTGACCCTGCTCCTGCGTCTGCTGAGGCGGCCGGAGGGGCTGCTCAGGCTCAGGTAGTGTCTTCCTCTGTGCCCCTGGGGGAGGGGGCGGGGGGTGTGAATGAGAGCAGGGCGGGCACTGGGGTATGGGTCCCCCCGGATTGTGCCCTGGCCATTTCCTGCACCCGGAACTCTTGCCACCTGGACACAGAGCCGACCTGCCCATTGGTCCCAGAGCCCCCCTCAGGCACACAGAGAGCCTGCCTTCCCCAGGGCGGGGTCTAGGCTTGGGGCCTTCAGAAAAAATAGAGAGATGCTCGGCCAGTTGTGCTCAGTGGTTAGAGCGTTAGTCCTTGGGCCGAAGGGTCTCAGGTTTGATTCCCGGCCGAGAGCCTGTACCTCAGCTGCAAGCTTGATCCCTGGCCTGGTTGGAGTGTGAATGGCAGGCAACCAACAAACGTGTCTCTCTCACATCGATATTTCTGTCTCTCTCTCTCCATACCCCCTCCTCTTTCTCCTCTACTTTCTCTAAAAAATAATAATAATAATTTGGAAAAATTATCCTTGGGTGAGGATTAACCAAAAACAAAAAACAAAACAACAACAACAAAAACTCCAAATGGCATCCAGTTGAGGTCAGAAATAACATCCAACAAATAGCGTGTTCGTATGTCCACTCCTGTCATTTTAAAACCTTCAGAAAGAGACAGAAGACACCAAAAAGGAGAATCATTTTGAAAACTCATATCCCATCACCTAGGTTCATATTTTTCGAAATTTGCTTCACTTTTTTATTTCCGCCGAAGCGTTTTATATATATCTATATTGATATATAGATATATAGAGATATAGAAATATAGAGATAGATAAATAGATAGATATAGGTATATATAGATATATTGATAGATATAGATAGATAGATATACCTATATATCTATCTATATCTATATCTATATATTATTCATTTCAGAAAGGAAGGGGGAAGGAGAGAGAAACACCAGTGATGAGAGAGAATCATTGATCGGCTGCCTCCTGCACGGCCCCTACTGGGGATCAAGACCGCAACCCAGACATGTGCCCTGATGGGAACTGAACTGTGACCTCCTGGTTCATAGGTCGATGCTCAACCTCTGAGCCTCGCCAGCCCGGCATTTTTAAATGTGCGGTTCAGTCGTGTTAAGTACAGTCACATTGTTGTGCAGCCATCGCCACCTTCCTTCTCCAGAACTATTTTCTGGCAAAACGGAAACTGGGTTCCCATTAAACATGCACTCCCCACGCCCCTCCCCCAGCCCCTGGCAACCACCCTTCTACTTTCTGTCTCCAAGTCTAGGGACTCATAGAAGTGCTTATTTCACTTACCGTGTGTCCTTCAGGTTCATCTGCGTTGTAGCATATGTACCATGTGTCCTTAAGGTTCACCCGTGTGGTAGCATGTGTATTGTGTGTCCTTAAGGTTCATCTGTGTTGTAGCATGTGTACCGTGTGTCCTTAAGGTTCACCCGTGTGGTAGCATGTGTACTGTGTGTCCTTAAGGTTCACCCGTGTGGTAGCATGTGTACCGTGTGTCCTTAAGGTTCACCCGTGTGGTAGCATGTGTACCGTGTGTCCTTAAGGTCCATCTTGTGAATAGCGCTGCAGACGCGCAAACATCTCTCTGTGTCTCTGCTTGCAGTTCTCTCGGATGTGAACCCAGAATTGCCGGACCCCCCGAACAGTGTTCGAAAATAAAATTTTCTTACTCTAAAGATAATGTATGGTAGTTGTAGAACTCTGCGGGAAAGCCCATAAGAGCATTAAAAAAATAGCACTGGAAAGAATACAGTATAACTGTAAAAGCAGGAGTATTTTCAGCAACTCTCTTTGTCCTGTGTCTAAGGTAATGCATGTGCATTTAGAAAGCCCAGAAAATATTGAAAACTAAAGAAGAAATAAAATAAAAACATCACGAGAACGCCACTATCTAAACAAATACCATTAACATTTAATATAGTTTCCCCATCTCTCTCTCTCTCTCTCTCTTTCTCTCCATACGTATTTTTCCTTTCCTCAAATAGGAAACTGCAATCATGTTTTAGAGACTGTTTTGTATCCTTCTCTGCGATGTAACATTATGTGGACCTTCAGTTTAATCTAAAAATATTATTTAAAAATAACACTTTCTGTTTGCATTGTTGCAATAACAGCTGGGATGAGAATGGTCATTCCTGTGTTATGCTTCTGCCTGGTTGTATAATGTTATAGTTTTGAAATAAGCAAAAACCCCCAAAGCCTCTGGGGTCCCCATAATAAAAGAGAACCCCTACCCACTACCCCTGCTTACCCAGGGGACCTTTGTCTGTGTCCGCTTCTGCAACAGGGTGGAGGAGCCGTGGATGGGCAGAGCGGGGGTGCTCACCCTGCTACACGTCTGCGCCCAGGCCTCGGGCAACGTCACTGAGATCAGGTGGGTCCAGGGAGGAGGCCCCCTCTGAATTCTTCATCGTCCCACGGCTGTTGGGACCTTCCCTCACCTAGATGTTAGTCTCTTGTCCTGTGGGGTGAGAGCCATGTGACCAGTGAGTTCTCTGGGTCCCCATGGTGGCAGGAGCTCCAGGGGCACCTGTGGGGGGGCTGCACCCTTGTTGGGACTGGCACAGTAGTCAAGCCGCAGTGCCAGGAAGGGGAAGGCAGCCCCAGATCAAGACCAGGGGCTGTTGGAGTGGGGAACCTCGGAGAGAAGGTGGGGGAGGG
>NW_006282381.1:224573-225882 GCF_000327345.1 Myotis davidii
GGGTGGGCTGGAAAGGGTCAATGGGGGGAAAGGGGACATATGTAATACTGTCTACGATAAAGAATTATTTTTAAAAAAGACAAAGGGCTGTTGCCTCTCAGGTGACACGCTTGGGAGTCCACACGCGTAGCCGAGAAGTGGCCCCTGGGTTACAGCAACACATCGCAGCGCTGTGACCCGGCAGAATGATGTGGAGTCGCCAAGAGCAAGGGCTTTGGGGGCCCACTGACCTGTGTCCGGGTCCCCGCCGGGTCCGGGAGCTCAGAGCCAGGGGGCTGAGCAGCCTGGATCCCGGCTCGGCCAACACGGGAAAGGTGCCACGGCCTCACGCTGGTCCCTCCTCCCCGCAGCATCTCCGAGAGCCAGCAGCAGCTCTGCCTCCAGCTGAAATTTCCCCGTCAGGAGAACCCAGAGGCCGTGGCCCGCAGGTGGGACCCAGAACCGGGGGCCCCCAGGGAGCGGCTGGGGATGGGTTGGGGTCTGTGCTTCTGACCAGTATTTCTCGTGCCCCTGCTTGGATGCCCGAAGTCTCTACCTGGTCCAGGAGGTCTGCTTGAATCTGCCTGTCCATGCTGTCCATTCGGCCCTGAACCCCAGGCCTCCCTTCCAGCTCTCAGTTCCCCGAGGACCACCCTGCTCCCTTTGACCTCAGGGCCTTTGCACAGGCGGTTCCCCCACCTAGATGTCCTCTTCTCTCTTCCCCTCTTCCTCCTCCTTCACTTGGCTAACTCCCTCTCATCCTTCAGGTCTCAGCTTAAATGCCACCACCTCAGGAAGGCCCCTCTGAACCCCCAGACTTCGTCAAGTCCCCCGTTATCCTCTCTTTTGGAAATTAAGTGTCATCCTTATGGATGAATGCAGCCTTGCAATGTACAGACCAGAGCTGGACCCCAGCCCCAGCCCCAGCTCCCCTCCCTGGCTAGGTCCCCAGTGCCGTGAACAGCCTGCACAGCTGTACCAGCTCCCCTCTGAACCCCTCCTTCCCATAATTGAATAGTAAATGGTGGGACTTGATTTGATTGGCATTTATACTCCCCCTCAAGAGAAGGTCCTTGCCAGCGGGGGGCTGAGTTCCCTCATACTGATCCAGGTGTTCAGAAACGGCTGCCTCCCTGCCTCCCTCCAGGTTGGCTCGCTGTAACCTCGAGACCCACCACAGCCTTCTTGACGGGAAGCTGATGGAGATGTGCACCTGGCTGAGGCAGCTCAGGTCAGCGCCCCGAAACTGTCTGGGCCCCAGTGTCCACTCCAGGCCACGTGTGAGAGGCTGGCCGGGCCCGGATGGGGATGGGCAGAGCCTGGGGTGGTG
>NW_006282381.1:225955-231784 GCF_000327345.1 Myotis davidii
GTGACATGGCGGGGGGACCTGCCCCACTGGGAGCTCTTGGTGGGCTTTTCCCCTTTCTGGGCCTCCCCGTCTCCTTATGACGGATGATCCCTGAGGTCGTCCAGCCTGAAATGCCTTGGACTATGCTTGGCCCTTCAGCTTGTCCCAGGTGACCCTCTGCCACGCCAGCTGCCAGCTGCTGCAGAGCTCCCTGCTGCCCCTCTCGGAGCTGAAGACCTTCCGGTAAGCGGACAGGACCATCCCCAGGCCGCAGCTCTGCCCGCCCTGCACTCCCCACGCCTGAGCTCAGGGGAACCCGGCCCAGATCCCGGGGCAGAGACCCAGCTCAGCCCTGGAGTTGACGCCAGGGTGTGGCTGGTGTCAGGGTGTGTGTTCATAGACGTGGCCACGGGCGAGAAAGGAATCCCCTTTCCCACACCCTTTATGACAGTGGTTCTCAACCTTCCTAATGCCGTGACCCTTTCATACAGCTCCTCATGTTGTGCTGACCCCCAACCATAAAATTATTTGCGTTGCTACTTCATAACTGTAATGTTGCTACTGTGATGAATCGTCATGTAAATATCTGATATGCAGGATGTATTTTCACGGTGACACATTGAACATAATGAAAGCATAGTGATTCATCACAAAAACAGTATGTAATTATATATGTGTTTTTCCGATGGTCTTAGGCGACCCCTGTGAAAGGGTCATTCGACCCCCAAAGGGGTCTCGACCCACAGGTTGAGAACCACTGCTTTATGACTTGGAAATCATTGCAATCTCAGCGCAAAGCTGTAAGCAGACGGAGAACTTCCATCTACCATTCTCCCAAATTCACCCTTCGTCAGGGTTCTTCTCACATTGGCTCTCGTCTTCCCTCCCTCTTCCCTCACCCCTCCCCTCGTTCCTTCCCCTCTCCCTCTTTCTCCCCTTTTCAAACATTTCAAAACGAGTTGCACAAGCATGTCCCTTCCTCCCTTAACGTTTCAGTGAATTTCCTAAGAGGACAGTGTTTCCCAGGATCCAGCAAAAAACATGAAATTTCACACTGACACGCTTCTATTATCTAAACTATAGTTCATACTCCAGTTTTGCCAATTGTCCCAATAATGATGTTTATTGCACCCCTCCCCCGCCCCGCCCTCAGTCCTGGACCACACACGGCCGTGCGTTGCCATCTCTCCTTGGTCTCCTGCCTGCGGAGCAGGTCCCCAGCCCTCGGGTCTTCCATGATATGATCATGACGGTCACACGCCGGTTACTGTCGACCGCCCACAGCCCGGCTTGTCCGCCGTTCCCTCGAGCTGAGATGCAGGTTCTGCATGTTGGGCAGGAGCACCTCAGAGGCTCCGTGTGTCCTCAGCTGGTCACATCTGTACGTCCGTGACGTCTGTTCGTCCCCTGACCGCTGACGTGAACTGTGAGCACCTGGTGTAGGTGGCATCTGCCAGGTGTCTTCAGTCCCACAGCTCCTACTTTTTTCCTCTTTCTCATCAGCAAGTGTCTTTGACGGAGCTGCCTTAAGTTTCTGTAAATTTCCTGTTCTGCCTCACACCTTCACCCACGGAGTTTTGGCATCCGTCGGCAATTCTTGCCTGGACCAAGTAACCAGTGTGATGGTTGCAAAATGAGACTTTCCTAACTTTCAATTCTGTGTTAATCCCACTGTTTGCATCCCAGAGAAGGTCTCCTTTGCCAATATGTCTTTTTTTTTAATAAGTTTTTTTTTTTTATTGATTTCAGAGAGGAAGAGAGGGAGAGAAACAGCAATGATGAGAACCATTCATCAGCTGCCTCCTGCACGCCTCCTACTGGGGATCAAGTCCACCACCCGGGCATGAGCCCTGATGGGAATCAAACCGTGACCTCCTGGTTTGTAGGTCGGCACTCAACCACTGAGCCACACTGGCCGGGGCGCCAATGAGTCTTTAACGCCGCTCCACACTTGCTTCTTTTGGTTGTTGTTGTTGTTTAAATAAAGGCGTAGAGCTCACGGACATGGGCAGTCACTAGCTAGACTTACAGTGACGCCCACTTATGGCATAAGTTGTGAAGCTGCCATCTGAATGATGAGAGTTTAGGACAGTGGTCGGCAAACTGCGGCTTGCGAGCCACATGCGGCTCTTTGGCCCCTTGAGTGTGGCTCTTCCACAAAATACCAACTTCTGCGCATGGGCCACAAAGTTTCAATCGCACTGTACATGCGCGAAGTTTCCAGTCGCACTGTACATGTGCTCCCGCACGTGGTATTTTGTGGAAGAGCCACACTCAAGGGGCCAAAGAGCCGCATGTGGCTCATGAGCCGCAGTTTGCCGACCACTGGTTTAGGAAATAACTAGTCCTGCCTCCAAGCAATGTCTCAACTTGCTGATTCAGGGGGAGAGATTTAGGAAGGAAAGGAGGACCCCCTCCCGCTTCCCCCCCACTTCCTTGCCCTCCGCCATCAGCACTCAGAGCCCCCAAGACCCAGAGCTCCTGCCTGACATGCTGCCCTCTGACCCCCACCAGGCTGGCCTCCAGCTGTGTGAGCTCTGGGGGCCTGGCCCCCCTGGCGTCTGGTCTGAGCCGCTGTCGCCACCTGGAGGAGCTGGAGTGAGTCTCCGGGAGGAGGGGTCTGGGAAGGGCCAGGGGTGGAGAGGACAGGGGGGCGGGGCTCTGGGGAGCTGGGGAGTGGCCGTCAAGGGATCACGTTCTCCCTGATGGAGCCCAGCCTCTCTGGGTGTGGCCTGGGGAAGGCTGGGCGCTGTGTTCTTTGTCCCAACTCCACCCCTCATTCAGAGTGTCCTGGGCACAAAGCTGTGCCGCTCCAGGCTTGCATGCCTCATCTGTAACCTGGTCAGAACCCTTCTCTGCCCAGGTGGCTGTGGATGAACAGAAAAGACCACTGTATGGGGGGCGGGGGGTTGTCCCTGGCCTCCTCTTTTGCAGCCCTCACTCAGGGCATCATTTCTTAGCCCGGTCCGTTGTGACGGCCATGCCCCCTCCTCAAGGACCCCGGAGCCTGACTGTTGGAGCGAGGATGCCCCCAGGGAGCCTGGGCGGGAGGGGTGGGCTAGGATGGGCTCCTGCGGGCACCGAGGGGCCTGGGGCTGGGCAGGCTTGTCTAACCCCCCCCTCGCGCCTGGTCCCCCCACAGCTTGTCTAACAATCAACTTGGTGAGGAGGCCTCCACGGTGCTGGCGGGGGCCCTCAAAGGCAGGAGCTGGCTGAGGAGGCTCGAGTAAGTGCTGAGGGTCATGCCGGGAAGGGCTGTTGGGGGCAGGCCTAGCCACCCTGGCAGCTTTTGTGACCACAAACTGTCCAATCCCCGAATGGCCCGGTGAGCTGGGCGCCCTCCTCTTTACTCCCTGACCCGGCTCTGAGGGCTGTCTCAAGGCTCGCTCACTCCAACCCACCCGAGCCAGAGACACACGGGCTCACGTCTCCGGATATTACAAGGCCGCTGGCTTCAGGCTTGGCTGGATCCAGGCTCTATGTTTGTTCCCACCACCCCACCCCTGCCTTTCTCTCTGGCTCTCTCCCTCGCCACCTTTTTTGTTTGTTTGTTTAAATCCTCACCTGAGGATATTTTTTCCCATTGGTTTTTATTTTTTAGAGAGAGTGGGAGGGAGAGAGAGAGACAGAGAGAAACATTGATGAGAGAGAGACACATGGATTGGTTGCCTCCCGCATGAAACCCAGGGGTCTGCCCTTCCGTCCGCAGGCCGACGCTCTAACCACGGAGCTAACTGGTCAGGGCTCTCTCCCTCTCGACTTCGTTCTCAGGCAGGCTGTTCCTGCAGCTACAACTACTGGTACTTCCTCCCAGTACCTACCCCAAAGGCCTTTGGTTGATGCTCACTGGACCAGGGCGGGCCACATGGCCATTCCTACACCCATCACTGTGGCTCTGAGCACGCCGTATTTTGATTGGGCCGATCTGGGTCACGGGCCCACCCAATGCCCTGGACTTCGGGGGAGAGGGGGTATTTCAGGGTATTTCTGCTATTCACAGAACAAAAGGAAACAGAACCTGGGCAGAAAAAAAATCCACAGATGTCCACTGCCATTTGCCTACCGTGTCTTTTTTTAGGTTCTGGCAACTTTTATAATTTGGCATTTATAGCCCAGAAGTGGCCTAGAAGTTATAGTTTTGAAATAAGCAAAATTCTTAGAAACACCAGAAACAGCCTCGGTCTGAAGGCGAGGCCCCATCTCAGACTTAATAACATCTAGAGGGAGCATTTAACGGGGAATCCCCTGCTTTTAATCTCTGAGTTCTTCCCATGACCAAACACACACGCTCGATCTAAGTTCGTCATGGTAGAAATATGCGGTGGCGGACATGCGATCCCTGAGGGCGACATTCCTGGGAAAACGGCTCTGAAAGGACAGTTGGTAACCTTTGCTCCAGATCACTGACCTGTGTTTTGGAGACAGTGCAGAAGTGGCCTTCTGACTCGTTGCTTCTTCACAATGAAATTCCCCCCCTTTGGCCTGCTTTGGCCCAGGGATGGGGGTGGTATTAGGGCGACTTTGACCAGAAGGCTCACGTGTCTTACCACTGAACTGTCCCCCTCCATGTGCCTGCCCTCTGCTCATCCTCCCTGCCTCTGGGAGATTTTGTTTGGAGGGTTGGAGGCCAATGAGGTCATTCATGGGCTCATGTATGCACCTGGCAAATATGGACTCACCTGGGCACCTGGGCACCTGGGCACCTGAGCCAGGACCTGGAACTAGAGGTGCTGCAGGGAACAGAGCAGACCTGTGGCCCTTCATGTGAGAGAAACATTGATTGGTGGCCTCCTGCACGCCCCCTACTGGGGATGGAGCCAGCAACCCAGGCATGTGCCCTGACCGGGAATTGAACCGGCGACCTTTCGGTGCACAGGACCGTGCTCAACCACTGAGCCACACCAGCCAGGATGGCCCTGAGCCTGGATATGTGGTCGCTCTGGTTACTGATCAGTAGTCCGGGTCCCGTGTGGTTCAGAAATGGAGCTGCTGCTGGGATGGCTGTCATGTTTGGCTTCCCCCGGGCAGTTTTGCTGTGTGCGATGTTTTGGCACCATGTGGATGGAGGTGGCTGTCTGGGCAGCTGGCATTGCCAAGCACTGAGGCCTCAGGCAGCTGGACTGACGGGCCTCGATCTGCATGTGGGGCCCAACCCCAGCAATGCCAAGGCCTCCTCTGGCTCCTCCCCTCCAGCCTCAGCCACTTCCCCCTGGACGACTCCACCCTGGCTGTACTCGCGCAAGGACTGAGCCACATGACCCGCCTGCAGAGCCTCTGGTGAGTGTCCCAGCGGCCCCATGGGCGAGTGGGAGGATTCGATCTCCAGCTCCACAGGGACCACCAGCCCAGGATGCACTGAGCCCCTGTCCTTGGGACATTCCGGCATCCTGCCAGCTGGTGCCACTGCTCTTGCCTTTCAATGCCACCAGCTCCCTCCCGGCTACAAAGTGGCCTGAGGGGTGGGGGCCAAGTCCCAGGACAACCAGCCCTCTGTGTGCACAAACTCATCCTGCATCTGGTTCCCTGGGTCCGGTTCGCCTAGATCAGCGGTTCTCAACCTGTGGGTCGCGACCCCTTTGGCGGGTGCTGCATGTTAAGAACTCCTGCAGCATACGTGTTGAAAATCTCTGGCCTGCCCTAACTGGTTTGGCTCAGTGGATAGAGCATCAGCCTGCGGACTGAAGGGTCCCAGGTTCGATTCCGGTCAAGGGCATGTACCTTGGTTGTGGGCACATCCCTAGTAGGGAGTGTGCAGGAGGCAGCTGATTGAGGTTTCTCTCTCTTTGATGTTTCTAATTCTCTATCCCTCTTCCTTCCACTCTGTAAAAAAGTCAATAAAGTATATTTTTA
>NW_006282381.1:231899-232306 GCF_000327345.1 Myotis davidii
TCTCTGGCCTAGACTCAGATCTGGTGACCTTGACAGTCTCCCCTGCGGCCCTGGCCACTTTGATAAACAAATATCTCGCACTCTTTCGATGTGATATTTCAAAATACAAAACATGATGACTAAAAACAAACCCAAGCCCTAGCTGATTTGGCTCAGTGGACAGAGCGTCGGCCTGCAGACTGAAGGGTCCCAGGTTTGATTCCAATCACGGGCACATTCCCAGCTTGCGGGCTTGATCCCCGGGAGAGGGCATGCAGGAGGCCGCCAATCAGTAATTCTCTCTCATCATTGATGTTCTCTCCCTCTCCTTTCTTCGCTTTAAAAAAAATCAATAAAAACATTTTTTTAATTCTTTTTTGGCTGCTAACATTGACTCAATTTTCTGAACACATCCAATTATATTTATG
>NW_006282381.1:232679-234477 GCF_000327345.1 Myotis davidii
GAGGTCAGAGGGTTCGGGGAACAGAGCATGTGGGAGCAGGCCATTTCCCCCATAACTTAACGGGAGGCAGACGGCTAATTTTCATTTGCAAAAGAAAACAATCCTCAGACAAATAGCTAGTATGGGGCTCAGTTTGCATGGGCTGCGTTGTTGTATTTTTTCCCACTCCCCGAGGCGGGGCTCAGGCAGGGCTCAGAAAAGACGCTAGACGGGTTTGACAATAAGCCACCATTTGCACAGATTAGCAGAAGATGCCTGGGGAAGCTGTTTGCCTGAATGTGGAACCCACATGAACTTGGCACTCAGCGGGGCTGGCTGGAGATCCCTGATGTGGGGCTGAGGCCAAGTCTGCTCAGACCAGGACACCTGGCCTCCGCTGCCAGGCCCGCAGTCCTGGGCTGGCATTTCCGCCTGGCCGGGGGTGGGGGCTTGAAACCAGCCCCCGCTCCTCCCCGGGCCTCTGTTTTCTCCCCCGGACACTGGGTACAGTCATGCCCCCCTGGCCCGGCCTTCCTCCCGAAGCTGGATGGCTGGCCTGTCAGTCCCTAGACGTGTAAAGGCTTCGCAAGCTGTAGAGTCCGTAGCACAGCCCCTGCCAAAGCCTTCCCTCCTGATGATGGCCTCCTGGCCTGTTCCCTGCTTCCCCAGCCTGAGTGGGGACGACATTGGTGACGTCGGCTGCTCCTGCCTTGCCAAGGCCCTCGAAGCCGCCACCAGCTTGGAGGAGCTGGGGTGAGTTGCCTGTCCCTGCCCCCGGCCCCAGAACACGTTGGTGGGGGGCAGATGACAAAAGCAAGAGGCTCCTTGAAGACACTCCTCACGTATTGGTGACTCTCATCGCCCTCACCCCCTCCTGCGCGGCATAACCCCAGCCGTAGGGCCCGGGAAACCCAATGGTAGGACGTGAGCGTGTTGATGGCAGCAGGAGGCAGTGAGGGCAGACATCAGGCAGGACGTCATAAACACGGGACACGAGCTTGGATTTGTCACCCAACATAGTGGGAGGGCCTTATCACTGAGCTGAGGCCTTTCTCCAGACTTCAGCCTCCTCCTGGTCTGGGATGGGGATGGGGATGGGGACCTACCAGCTGGGGGGCAGGCGGATGCTTCCGGTTCTGCTGTTTTCTCTCCAAGCTTGAGCCACAACCAGATTGGAGATGCGGGGGCCCAGCACTTGGCTGCCGTCCTGCCCGGGCTGCCTGAGCTCCGGAGGGTAGAGTGAGTGCCCAGCCCTCCCCACAGGGGCCCTCGGGGGCCGCCCCCTGGTCTGAGGAGACCCTGGCTTCTGCCTCCGGCTGAACTTCAGCTTCAGTGCCCAGCCAGTGGCACTGAGTTACCTCCCGGGCTTGCTCACGTTGGGGCCTCGAGCAGCCCAGCCCCTGCCCCTCTCTGGGCCTTTCTGCCCCACGGGGCTGGGAGGGTGTGCAGTGGGGATGCTCTCTTAGGGCCCCAGGAGATGGGGGGGTGGAGGAAATGGGGGGTCCGAGGGTCTGATGTCTGCCCCCCTCCCTCCACAGCCTCTCAGCGAATGGCATCTGCCCGGCTGGGGGAGTGCGGTTGGTGGAGTCCCTCGCCCTTTGCAAGCACCTGGAGGAGCTGATGTGAGTGTGTGCCCAGGGGGACTGGCCTCCGCCCTCTGGGTCCCCAAGGCCCACCTGGCCCTCATCTCCCCCGGGAGGTACAAGGCCGGGGTCTGAGGCATCCAGCCAGGTGCTCAGCCTCATCCCTTCTCTTCCTCCAGGCTCGGCTGCAATGCCCTGGGGGACCCCACAGCCCTGGGGCTGGCCCGGGCGCTGCC
>NW_006282381.1:249349-249752 GCF_000327345.1 Myotis davidii
TCTGTTTTCTCCCCCGGACACTGGGTACAGTCAAGCCCCCCTGGCCCGGCCTTCCTCCCGAAGCTGGATGGCTGGCCTGGGAGTCCCTAGACGTGTAAAGGCTTCGCAAGCTATAGAGTCCGTAGCACAGCCCCTGCCAAAGCCTTCCCTCCTGATGATGGCCTCCTGGCCTGTTCCCTGCTTCCCCAGCCTGAGTGGGGACGACATTGGTGACGTCGGCTGCTCCTGCCTTGCCAAGGCCCTCGAAGCCGCCACCAGCTTGGAGGAGCTGGGGTGAGTTGCCTGTCCCCGCCCCCAGCCCCAGAACACGTTGGCGGGGGGCAGATGACAAAAGCAAGAGGCTCCTTGAAGACACTCCTCACATATTCGTGACTCTCATCGCCCTCCCCCCCTCCTGCGCGGC
>NW_006282381.1:249951-261164 GCF_000327345.1 Myotis davidii
GGGCCCCAGGAGATGGGGGGTGGGAGGAAATGGGGGGTCCGAGGGTCTGATGTCTGCCCCCCTCCCTCCACAGCCTCTCAGCGAATGGCATCTGCCCGGCTGGGGGAGTGCGGTTGGTGGAGTCCCTCGCCCTTTGCAAGCACCTGGAGGAGCTGATGTGAGTGTGTGCCCAGGGGGACTGGCCTCCGCCCTCTGGGTCCCCAAGGCCCACCTGGCCCTCATCTCCCCCGGGAGGTGCAGGGCCGGGGTCTGAGGCATCCAGCCAGGTGCTCAGCCTCATCCCTTCTCTTCCTCCAGGCTCGGCTGCAATGCCCTGGGGGACCCCACAGCCCTGGAGCTGGCCCGGGCGCTGCCCCCACACCTGAGAGTCCTACAGTGAGTGTCCCCGCCTGTGGTGTGCGCCGGGCTAGTGGGCGGGGCTCCTCCATGAGCGCGTGGGGGTCAGGATCCTCGTCCCTTGAGCTGCCCTGCCTTTGGGCAAACTGGCATGTACTGGGCTGGCTGCCCGCTCTCCCGCCGGCTCCTCCCCCGCCTCTGGAGTCTGGGGAGCCTAGTCCACGGCCTCTGCCCCTGTGTGCCCATGGCCGGGCCCTGTCCCTCTGAGTCTGTTTCCTCATCTGCAAAAGAGTTACAAGGCTCCTGAGCCCATCTCTGAGGGTGAGCCAGGACGTGTCAGCAGAGGGCCGTGCGGGAGAAGAGCATCCAGCGCACGGCCCAGCACGCTACCGTGTGTGTCCACGGTCTCCCTGAGCCTCGCAGTGGCCCTGTGGGGCTGGGGCTTTATTTGCTACATTTCCAGGCAGCAGAACTGCAAGCAGGAGAGGGGTAGAGAGCTTACCTTCCTAACACATGGAGCCAGGCCTTGAACTTGGGATCTCGGACTCCAAAGCCAGGGTCCTTGATACGTCCTGGGTCCTGTGTGGCTGGGGATGGCTGTTACCCCGAGACCGTCTGAGGTCTGGCGGTATAGCCTGAGACAAGGCTGTGAGTGGGGATCCAGCCCCCCAGCCCCCACATGGTTCCCCAAGACTCCCCTTCCCCCTCCCCTTTCCCCAGCCTGCGGTCCAGCCGTCTGGGCCCAGAGGGGGCGCTGAGCCTGGGCCGGGCCCTGGACGGATGCCCGCATTTGGAAGAGATCAGGTGAGTGGGCGCCGTGGAGCCTGGGCACGGGGACGGGAGGGGGCGTCTGGGGGCTCCTCTCACAGTGTCTCTGCCCCTCAGCTTGGCAGAGAACACCCTGGCCGGACAGGTCCCCCACTTCCGTCAGGGGGTGTGATGGGGCATTGCCTTCCCCTGATTGCTGGGTCGCCTCCCGCCCCTGAGGGCTTCTGGACTGTGAGAGGGGGCAGGCCGGGCTGAGGGAACCCCCCTTCAGTGCATGAATGTGTTTTAATCTTCACCTGAGGATATTTTTTCCATTGATTTTTTTTTAGAGGAGAGAGAGAGAGAGAGAGAGAGAGAGAGAGAGAGAGAGAGAGTGAGAGAGAGATAGAGAGAAACATCGATGAGAGAGACATCATTCTGCTGCCTCCTGCACGCCCCCTCCTGGGGATCGAAACTGCAACCCGGGCATGTGCCCTGACTGGGAATGGAGCTGGTGGCCTCTCGGCTCATGGGTCGATGCTCAACCACTGAGCCACACCAGCCGGGCGGGAAAGCCTTTGAAGCGACAGAGGCCTCAGGTCCGGGGGAGCCTGGGACCAAAGGGGACACTTTTCTAAGACTCCCACATGCCCAGCCTCTGGCTACTCCGCTCCCTCCTGCTCCGGGCACAGCAGGGGGAAGGGGCTGGGGAGCTGCCCGACTCAGACACCTCCACCCCGTCCCGCTCTTTCCCCAGCCTGGTTTCCTGTGAGATCGACGACCAGGCTGCCAAGCTCCTCGCTGCCAGCTTCATGCTCTGCCCGGCCCTGGAAGAAATCCTGTGAGTGCTGGGCACCGGGGCGTGGCCCTGGCCTGCTGTGCCGGGGAACTGCTCCCTTCCCCCCAGAGCCCTCCGGCTGCTAAGTGGGAAGGTCATTCTCGCTCAGTTCTCCTCTGGAGGAAGTTTTCACACTTGAGCTGCGAGTGGCACAGGTGGGCACTGTGTCCACGGCCTCACGTGCCTGTGTCCCTGCCTGTGAGTGGCGGGAGGGGAGGTGGACCAGCCGGTCCCTAGAGGCTCTTTGCCCCTGACCTTCCCTTTGGGAGGTGCCTGGCCTGGCTTATGGGACCTTGATTTATAAACCACCTGTTGGCAGTGAAGAGGAGCTGAAGCCGGCAGGCCCCCCTACATGCCCACCAGCCGTGCCCCCACCCCCACCCCCTTGGCAATTAGAGGCGTTCAAACTTTGCCCAGCTGGCATGGCTCAGTGGTTGAGTGTCAACCTATGAACCAGGAGGTCACAGTTCGATTCCCAGTCTGGGCACATGCCCGGGTTGTGGGCTTGACCCCAGTAGGGGACGTGCCAGAAGCAGCCAATGGATGTCTTGCTCTCGTATTGACGTTTCTCTCTCTCTCTCTCTCTCTCTCTCTCTCTCTCTGTCTCTCTCTCTCAAAATTATTATAATAAAATATTCGACCGGGGCCCCTGTCCTGCAGGTTGTCCTGGAACCTGCTTGGGGACGAGGCGGCTGCCGAACTGGCCCAGGTCCTGCCTCGGATGCAGCGGCTGAAGAGTGTGGAGTAAGAGGGGCCCATCCTGGGAAGCCAGGGGGCGGGTGGGCCAGAGGGGACCTCCGTCCTTGGTGAGCCCAGAGGCCATGGATCAGGCCTCTGCCTCCAGGAAGCCCTCCTTGCCTAGCCCTAAGCCTAACCCAACCCCTAGACCCTAAGCCCTAATCCCTTAACCCTTAATGCTTAGCCCTTAGACCTTACCCTCACCCCACCTTTGACCCCTGACCATTGACCACCTGACCTTTAGACTTTGACCCTTGGCCTTTGACCCCTGACTTTTACTCCTGACCCTTGACCCTAACACTTGACAGCCCTAACAACCCTAATCCTAACTGTAGACCCTAGTCCAGCCGTGGGCAAACTTTTTGACTCGAGGGCCACAATGGCTTCTTAAACTGGACCGGAGGGCCGGAACAAAAGCATGGATGGAGTGTTTGTGTGAACTAATATAAATTCAAAGTAAACATCATTACATAAAAGGGTACGGTCTTTTTTTTTTTTTAGTTTTATTCATTTCAAACAGGCCGGATCCGGCCCGTGGGCTGTAGTTTGCCCACGGCTGCCCTAGTTCCTTGATGCTAGATCCTTGACCCCTGACCACTGACCTTTGACCCTCTAACCATTGATCTTTGACCTTGACCCCCTGAACTTTGACCAGTGACCCTGACATTTGACCTGTGACTCCTGACCTTTGGCACCTGACCTTTGGCCATAACCCTCAACAGCCCTAACAACCATAACCTTAACCCTAGTCCCTTGACCCTAGATCCTTAACCACTGACCCTGGACCCCTGACCTTTGACTCTTGACCCCTCATCTTTGACCATTGACCTTTGACCCTTGCCCGTCTGTCTCTCCCCTTCCTCCGCTGTGCCTCGGGAAGTCTGGAGAAGAATCGGATCACAGCGGACGGAGCCTGGCTCCTGGCTGCAGGGCTGGCGCGGGGCTCTGGCGTCCAAGTCATCCGGTAACGGACTCGCTGGGGCCAGGACGGTGGTGGGAGGCCTCACCGACCCCCCAGTGTAAGGGGACCCGGCTGGGATTGTCAGGGAGACTTGGCCACTCCACCAAGAAGCTGGTAGCCAGTAACCCTGTCAGGTTCCATCTCCGCCGTCCCCACTTGTGCGACTGCATCAGTGATTCAACCTCCCCCAGCTGCCCCCGCACCTACACGATGGGGCTATGATCGCTTTTACGGCGGGGCTGCTGGGGGACCCGATGGTGAGATAGGGCACTGAGCACAGCTCTGGCTCATGGTCAGCACTCACTGCGGGGGCTTTAACCAGAGGCACCGCGTCCGGGTGTGCAGGCTGTGCCCTGAGCAGGGGCCTCGCCTCTCAGGCTCCATGCACCCCGCGGGCACGCTGAACAGCTAGCAGACAGCAGTGCAGCGTTTTGTCCTACGAAAACCAATAGGTCGTGAGCATTTCAGACAATGCAGGTAAAGTGTCTTTAGGAAGGGAGCTTGAACCCTAGCCAGTCGGGCTCCGTGGACAGAGCCTCAGCCTGAGGACTGAAGGGTGGGCTCGGTTCCGGTCCAGGGCACGCACCTCGGGTGCAAGATTGACCCCTGGCCCTGGTCAGGGCACGTGCGGGAGGCCACCAGCCGATGTGTCTCTCACGTAGAGGTTCCTCCCTCTGTCTCTCCCCCTCCCTTCCCTTCCCTAAAAGTCAATGGAAAGATGCCCTCGGGTGAGGATTAACAACAGAAAGGGGAGCTTTCCCTTGCCTGACGGGTGTCACAGGAGCCGGGATCTCCAGCTCTCAGAGTGGAAGTCGGGGTGGGGGTGGCAAGCACCTTCTCCCTGGGGGCCCTGCGGGTCTAACACCTGCCTCTGCCCGGCGTCTCTGGACACAACTCCCCCTGAGGCCGCGCTCTCCCGTCTGCGGGTCGGACGGAGGGCAGAGAGAGAGGACGGTGTTGAGTGCCCGTCTCTGTGTCCCGCAGCCTCTGGAATAACCACGTCCCCCCGGACGCGGCCCAGCGTCTGCAGAGCCAGGAGCCCCGGCTGGACTTCTCCTTCTTCCCCAACGAGCGGCAGGCCCCTCGGGGGACTTGATGGCCCCCTCACACCCTTTGGATCCAGCCCAGCGATGCCAACATGCGCCCGCCTGGATGGAGGCTCAGGAAGAGCCTCAGCGGGCGCCCCCGTCCCCTGCCCCAGAAGGGAGGGACACGTGTGTCCTGCTCCAGTCTTCAGGGAGGACTTGGTGAGAAGCAGGAGCCTCGTGTGGCCAATGGACTACCTGGCATCACACGTGACATGCATGACCGGGAGAGACATGTGGCCTCATGAGGGTGTCGTGATGTGATGCATGACACAGGAGGTCACACGTGGCAGAGTTCCATGTGACATTGCATGGAACCGGCAGGGTGGCCTGTGGGTCAGTGGTCAGGGGTCCTAGCCCCACACATGATAGGACACATAATTGGTGGTTTGTAGAAGACACATGACCAATGTCCATGTCATAGGACACGTGGTTGGCCCGATGCCCGCAGGCTGGTCCAAGAGCTAATTTATTACTTTTACAAACCAGGTGTGTATTTATAGATTGCACTTCCAGAGCAGCTAAGCCACGGCCCGTCTTCCACTTGGGACTGGGGCGAGGGGAGTGTCTGAGCACTGACCAGCCCCATGAACCAAGCTAGGGGCTCAGCCACGAGTCTTCAGGATGAGCCTCAGTTCCCCCATCAGTAAACTGGTGACCCGTCCCCTTAAGTGCTGACCTGCGAGGACTGTGGGCCAGGTCCAGGCGGAGCCAGCTTGACCTGTGGATGGAGGGGGCCCAGTGTCCGGTGTGAGGGACAAAGCCAGGTCTGAGCTAATGAGGCAAGGCCGTGGGGTCCAGCCACTACCTCAGCGGGACCCGGTGAGCTCCCAGGGGCCGCATGTGCTTACACAGTGTTCCTGTAACTCCCAAGAGGGCGCCAGGATGGCCCTGCTACCCTCGAAGGCACATGTGACCAATAAATGTGATGGTTTCCCAGCCTCTAGTCTGAGTCGGATGTGTCCCAGCGCCTCCCCGAAGTCAGAGTGGCTCAGCCCCTGCCCCGGGGCCGGAGAGCAGAGGAGCCCACGGGGACGAGCCCTGGCCCGGGAGTCAGGGGTCAAGTCTGTGCTGTCTGCATGTGGTCATAGGATCGTGGGCAAGTCGCCTCCTCCCCAGACCTCACCTGCCCCGCGAGGGTGTTAAAGAAGCTCCACGTGTCAGCAACCTTCTTTGTTTGGCTTGCATTCTGTTTAAACTCTTTTCTGAATTCATTGCCAATATTTAGAGTCGGGAACTTGTATATCAAAATGCAGACTTTCAACTTGTCTTAGTTGGGCTAGTCCAGCATTCTCACCAAAGGAGAGAGCGAGAGAGGAAAATTGGTTGCCTCCTGCACATGCCCCGACAGGGGTGGGGTGGGGTCGGGTGATAACGAAGTGGTGGGGGAGGTCTAACCTGCAACTCAGGTATGTGCCCTGGACCGGGGATTGAACTCATGACCTTCTGATGCGCAGGGCGGTGCTCTAACCACTGAGCACTCCTTTAGATGTGGCACATATCCCCCCGTTCTCTGCAGTCCCATCCACTCTCCAATGACCCTTCCTCCCGTTTGCTGCTTGCCTGGTTCTTGTTAAAGCCGGGAAACTTCTGGCTTAGAGGGTTCCCACAGGCAGGTGGTACATTAGAAACATGTCTTTGAAAGTCGGATGGGCATAGAATGGACTATGGTATGACCCCGAAGCCAGGGGCTATTTCTGTACAGAAGTTAGTGATAGTCCCTGACCCCCGGGACTTTGGGAGGGGTCAGGGAAGCAAGGTATGCAAAGTCCCTAGTATGAAGAGGTAGCTTACATGCTAGTAGCATCCCCCTTTTCGGGTTCAGGATCATGTGAGAGGAAGAGATGCTTGAAATGATAGGAGAACAGCGCCCCCTCCCGGTCACCTGTGGATCTCAGGAGCCTTCCTCAAAAGCGGCAACGCATTGTGAAAAGCAGGCAAGGAAAGTGCAGTTACGGCTGGGCACCACTAGAGGGCAGGCTGGCCCAGGTTTCTGAGATCGCTTCTTTCCAATTAGACCTAGAAGGGAGTTGAATGTGGGGGGCTGCCCCCAGCCTGGTAGTGGCTCACCTGGAGGCTCAGCCCGGATCTTTGCCACGCTCCACATTGTCCTTGCCCCCCTGCTGAGTGTGAGGAGAAAGTCCTCTGGCCGAGTGCCAAACACACCCTGTGCAGCGACACCCTAATGGGGTCAGGGTCAGGGCACACCGGGCACCAAGTGAGGCCACCAGCCTAGTCATGGGAAACGGGCTGGGCAGATCGAAGATCCAAGAAGTTTACCTGGAAACTTCGAGCCCCCTACATTTGTCCTTTGCCTTCTGCCCTTGTGACCTGCACCTGGCCCATCGTCCTTGCTCTGCTCAAGTCTGTCTTACTGCCTACAGCATCCCCCCCCCTCAAGGATCTTGGCTCTGAAATCTTTCTGAGAAAAGGGGTGCAGGGCCTCTTCTGCAGTTGCTTCCGGCTGAGAGAGGGTGATATTTTTCTTCAGAGCCAAGGGATCCTTGCTCTACCTTTTCATCATACTAAACAGAAACTCTGAGTGAGGCCTGGGCATGGAAGGGGGTGGCGATGGCGTCTAGAGGTGGTCTTCCCTCGGTCCGAGTAGGCTTGCAACCTGGCAGAGACCAGCTGTGTTATAAATCTTAGTGTTATTGGGGAGTCGATTTACATTTTGGGGAGGAGATCCTCCTGCCCGAGGATTGATTGGCGGCACCAGGGCAGGGGTCGTTATTCGATGCAGCTGGTCCTAGGTCAGCCGTGGCTGGTTTGGTTGCTTACCTGGGACTGGAGCTAAAAGACAACTGAGGCTCAGATGTTATCTCTGGGCCTTTCCATCTCGGTGACCTTCTGGACCTGGCCCAGCGTCCTGGCTCTGCTTGCGTGGTCTAGCTGCCGATAGCGGTTTGCCGTCTGTGCATTGTGAAATGATTCTCACAAGAAGTTTAATCGACATGTTGTCGGCAGCGGGGAGGCCTCAGTAGAACATTCAGCAGTTTTCCAGGTGAGTCCTTTCAGGGTGGTGGTCTCCGCTGACTGATTGGCCGGCACCAGGGCCTGGCTGGTTTTGTTGCTTCTCTGGGCCCGGAGCTGAAATACAGCTGCAGCCTAAATGTTATTTCCAGGGAGGAACGGTGATGGGCTAAGGGAGGAAAGGTCAGCTTAGGGTCAAGGTCCCGTCTCACATTTGCCGTTAGCTTTCTGCCCTGGTGACCTTCTGTACATGTTCTTTCTCTGCTCATATCTGTCCAACTGCCTACAACAGACATCCATCATCTCACCTAGACACAGACATAAAAGGAAACATGTTTTTTTCCTTGAGATGAAAAGTCTTAGGATCTACTCTCTTAACTTTCAAACGTTGAGGCTCTTACTCCCACAGGTGCAGCCCCAGCTTCTCATCTGTCCAGTGAGGAGATGAGCAAAATGCGACAGGGCACAAGGACCCACTTTCTCCAGCTCAAAGCCGACCTTCCGGCTCACCCCGCACTCCCTCGGGGAGGGTCTGACTCCTGTCGCCTGCCTCGCCGGGTTAGAGCTGTGCAGGGCTTCGCCATCTGTGGTTTCCTCTAGCCTCGACCCTTCCCCACAATTTCAGCAACAATCTCCCTGTTTCACAGACGAGCTCAGAGAGGAGCCAGACCTGCCCAAGGTCACACAGCCAGTATTCAGTGGAGCTCAGGTTCCAACCCTGGAGCGGGAAGGAAAGGAGGATGTTGGGGTGGTCCAGGCTGGGGATTGAACTGGTTTGTGGGTCTGTGTGATCAGAGAGCAGGGTGCTGGGCAAGGTGGGAGGGCTGTGCACCCTTCCAGGCCCTGCTTCTGCCCCAGCCCCACCCCTGAATGGCTAAGGCCAGGCCTCCGGTGGCGGCCCCAGCCCCAGCTGGACACACCCTTGGGACACATCCGGAGCTTCTGGGAAAGGACCTCGCAGTGGCTGGTTTGGTAAAGCTCTTCCCGGGGCTGGGCTGAGCTGAGGAAGTTTCCGGGCCAGCGGTTGTGCTTGCATCCCTGCCCCCACCCATGTGTCTCCCAGCCCTGGGAGCTCGAGTCCTTCCTCACGTGGCCTTTGGCAGCCACGCCTTGTTCCTTATCCCACACGGGCTGAGCCCGGCCTGGCTGCCCAGGAGCCGACCTCTGCCCACAGGAGAAAGTCACAGCAGAGGAGCCTTCAGAAGAGAACAAAAGCCCAGTGGGGTCCCCAGGTCCAGTCACTGGATTGGGAGTGTCAGTCTCCTGAACCCCCAGTCCACCACCCTACCCCCCGCCCCCCACACAGATCTCCAGGGCCAGGCTGGGGCTGACCGGGTCGGCAATTCCAGCTGTGGTCCCAGCTGATAGCAGCCCCGATGGCCAGACGTGTGAGAAAACCTTCCAGAGAGCTCCAGCCCCTGTCATCTTCTGGCGTCAGCCGTGCGAGCAAACCTGAACGAGAACTGCCCTCGCAGAGCCCAGGCGGCCTCCGGAGCCGTGAGAGATGCTAAGGCTCGGGGTGATGTGTGATAAATACCGTGTCGCCCTCCATCCTTCCCCCTCCCCCACACCCGCAGCGCACTGAAGTGTGTGTACAGGCAGCCCTGTTATCCTGGCCTGTTTGTCCGGACCGCCTGGAACGTGGACACAAATACCCAGACGGCAGGTGCTTCACACACACACACACACACACACACACACACACACGCCCGGAGATAGGCCTATTTAGGGAAATTCAGGCCGCCTGCTTCTGCAGAGGGGCCTCCACCAGGGTCAGGACAGACTGCCTCCGACCTCTGGCCGTAGCGGCCTTGTGTCACGTGTGAAGAGAGGACAGTGTAAGTCCACTCTCCTGGGCACTTGGACTTAAGTGGCTGACCTCCGGGCTCTCCTGACCCCCGACATTGGTTCGCACAGCTTTATTGAGATGTGACTCCCAGGCGGGGTAGCAGGCACCCCTTGAAAGTATCCAAGTCACTGGTCTCGAGAATACCTCCATTTCTGTGCAGCCGCCACTAGGATCAGATTTTAGAACATTTTTAATCATCCCCCAAGAAACCTCAGACCAGCAGCAATCACTCCCCACGCTCCCCGCCAGCCCCAGGCGCCCGCTCGTCTGCTTGTCGTCTCTGTGGACGGGCCTAGGGCGGGCATTTCAGACGTGGAATCATGCGTCTGTGGTCTTCTGTAACTGGCTTCTTTCACTTACGTCTTCAGAGTGCATCCATATGGCATGGACATCAGACCCCTCTCTGGCTGAGTCACACTCCATGAGATGGCTGGGCCTCCGATGTTTAGCCCTTCCTCGGTTGGTGGGCATTTGAGTCGTGTCCACGTTTTGGCTATTCTGAATCCGGCTGCAATGAACGTTCACGGACAAGCGTTTGTGTGGCCACATGTTTTCATTTCCCTCGGGTAGATGCCTGGGAGCGGAATTGCTGTAACCTCTGGCCTTGATTCTCTGTCCCCTTGGCCAGGGATGGTCTTGCCCCTGGGCAGGCCCAACTACCTCATCCCCGGGTCTCCTAGAGGGAGCCTCACTGACCCCATGGCTGAGTGGGTCTTCTGTGCCACCCCACCTCCAACCTTTGCCCTTTTCACCTGGTAATGCCATTGCCTGGGTCATGGGGCTTGCCCCTGGGGTGGGAGGGGTTGGCGGGGGCAGGTGAGCGACTTGAGGGGAGGGACTCTGCTTGGGTTCACCATTGTCCATCTCCCTGACTGGCCCTCCTGCTTTGCAGCAAGGAGAGGAGAGGGGTTCAATCAGGTAGGGCTTCCTGGAGGAGGTGGGGCTGGAGCTGGGTCTCTAGGTTGGTTGGCTCCGTTACTGGGCTGAGGGCTTTGAGGCCTTTGGGTGGAAGAGAGATGAGGAGAGCTTGGAGAAAGGGGGGGTGGGTGGATGGGGAGCAGGCAGGCAGAGAGCAAAGCCCAGAGCCCCAGGGCTTTTCAGTGGCCGCCCCTCTAAGGCAGCAAAGGCCAGTGGCTCCGATGTGAAGGGAGGTTGCAGGCTGCGGGGTGAGACCCCAGGTTAACCCTCACCTAAAAAGCCTGAAAAGCAAACCCAAATCCCGAGCGCCCCAAATCTCTCAGGGCCTCGGGGGCCACGGGCTGTGGACCTGGCCTTGAGGTCTGGGGACAGCTTCTCCTCCCAGGATACGGTGCCATGAGGCTCGGTGGTCTGAAGGGGGGGCGGGGGAGGTGGGCACATCAACCCCGCTGAGTGGCGGGCAGCGTGAACGCCCCGCATTCTTACATGGACGCCTCGTTTCTGAAATGAAGGCCTTCGCAAAAGGGGTTTTCAGCGCCAGGGTCTCTGGGACCCGCCTCCTGGCCCCCTCCTGACGGAATAGCTCCGGGCACCGTTCAAACGGCATCTGTCTGCTTGGTCGGAGGAATACGTGTCCTCCTCCCAGTCTCCGGAGCAAGAAAACGCCGAGCTCTTTTACTATCGGAAAGAAAAGAAAACACTGCGGTCCCCGTGCTGCCCCGGAGCCAGCCCTGCGGTGTCCCCCCGCCCCCACCCCGAGGGCGCGGC
>NW_006282381.1:262057-266392 GCF_000327345.1 Myotis davidii
CAGCCCCGAAGGGGGAGCGGAGAGGGAGTGGAGCTGACAGCTTCCTAGAAGTCGAGTGTGTTTGCAAACTAGTTTTTTCGCCAAAGCTGTCTGACACCTGTGTGTTGGGGGGGAGGGGGAGGCGGAGAAATGCTCTTTCTTCCTTCCTGTTACCCGCTCCCATGGCTGCCTCCGAGCACAGAGGAGTCTTCCCTCTTCCCTTCTCTTCCCAGCCAGCCTCCGCCGCCACCTCCCACCCCATTCCACAGCCCCGCTTTGGGGAAGGGTCTCCTTCCAAGGAGGGTGTGATTTGCCCAGGGTCTCGGGTGGCCCTGGAACCCAGGGCTCTGGTAGCCATTTGGGGTTCCTCTTGCTGCCTGTGACCCCCCCGCCCAGCCCTGTTATGTATTGGGGGTAGTGACAAGGGCAGGGATCTGAGAGGCCTTTTGTTTTATCTGTACTTAGTCTTTTTTTAAAATATGTTTTTATTGATTTCAGAGAGGAAGGGAGAGGGAGAGAGGGATAGAAACACCTATAATGAGAGAGAATCATCGATCCAGCTGCCTCCTGCTCCTGCCGGCAACCCGGGCATGTGCCCTGATGGGGAATGGAATCGTGACCTCCTGGCTTATAGGTTGAGGCTCAACCACTGAGCCACCACGGCTGGGCATGCACTTAGCTTAGTTTTTGCTTGCCTAGGGTTGTGGGCTGTCACGGGTGGAGGGGGGCTTTTTCTGGTTCTTGGGGCACCCACAACTTCAGTCACTGGGGGGAGGAGCCCCGCAGTAACCTTCCAGGCTGCAGCCTGTGTGGCCAGCCCTGCTGGGGAGCCTTGGGAGACCTGGGTGTGAACACGCACCCAGCAGTGCTGCCCCCACGCAGACCCTCCTCCCCTCCGAGTCCCGGTCCTCACCTGTGAAATGGGCGCGTGGTCCAGGCCTGCGCCAGGAGGCTGCAGTCAACAGGATGCGGAGGCTTTATTGCAGTCCCTCTGGCACGGGGCACAGTGACCCCGTGAGCCTGGCACTGCCCCAGGTGGGCAGGCAACATACTGGCTGGAGCAGGAGGGGTCACCCAGGCAAATTTCTTCGTGCAAAGAACCTGGGGCTAAGACTGTGGACGCAGGGTCCTTCTCAGCCGCTGCCACTTCCTGTCTGTGTGCCTTGGGCTGGGGGGCGGGTTGCCATCTGTAAAATGAAGCAGAGTATGACAGTCAGTTTACAGGGCTGCTGAGAGCTGGAACCAGGGGCGTGGGGGGCAGGTGTCCTGCAAAGTGGGGTGCGCTTCATGAAGCCCGTGTCTCTGGTGGGATTTCCAGGGAACTTGGGGTCAGAGCTCAGCTGGTGTGGCTCAATGGTTGAGTGTCGACCCAGGAACCGAGAGGTCACCAATTGGATTCCCGGCCAGGGCACATGCCGGGTTGCAGGTGTGCAGGAAGCAGCCAATCAATGAATGATGCTCCCGTCTCATCGGTGTTTCTATCTCTCCTCCCTCTCCCTTCCTCTCTCTCTAAAAATCAACTTAAAATATTTAAAACGAAACAAAACTCAGGGCCATAAGAAGAGGGTCTGGGGAGAGCGTCAGTTTCTATGCCCGTAAAGTAATGAGAACAATACTCTACCGGGAGGTACGAGGATGAAATTCGATGGCGCGGGACTGGTCCACCATGAGCAAGCGCTCAGTAACCGTTGGCCGTCGGTGTCGTATTCATGAGGATGTTAGTGCATGTTAGTGCGCCTGAGGTGGGTAACTGACTGCATTTAGGATTCCCTCTGGGGTTTTCTCCGCTCCTCCCTCACCCACCTCCACCTCCTCCCTGGAGTGAGGCACTTCGGGATCCAGATGTTCGACTTGGGGCTGTGCCAGGGGCAGAGGCAGAGTGGGAAGGTGCCACCATGGGGAGATGCCCAGAGATGCCCACGGGGAGGGGGTGTGGTCCTTCAGGTGGGAGCTCCCATTTCCCCTCCTCGGGGCGGCCTCTCTGGGCTGAAAGGAGTGAGCACATCGAAGAGCAAAGAGCGTCCTCTGAGAATTCCCTCCCTCCTGCAGAGCAGGGAGCATTGTTGTTTCCACGTTAGGTCCCCTACTGAGAGGCCCCAGGGTCCCATCTGCCTGATGCAGGTCTCCCTGGGGTCTCCTCCCTCCCCTACAGGGGCTGCCGAGTCAGGGGCAATCTTTTCAGGAGTCCAGCCCCCCACTCCTGCCCAGCCCCCTGCTGGACACAGGGAGGGGGGGTTCTTGTGAGCTGGGGAGCAGCCACCGGAGAAGGTGGCGATCTTGTCCCACCCTCACAAATGGTGCGGCCGTTGGTTGTCATTCATCAAATCATCGAGCAGCTTCTCTGGGCCGGGGACTGTGCTGAGGGTGCCACCACGGAGCTCCGCGTGGAGTGTGGAGACAGGGCAGACAAGCAGACGACCGGCAGGAGGCAAGCTGCCGCTGGGGGAAATGCCATGAGGAGAACGAAGGGGAGTGAAGTCACTGCGATGGGCAGGGGTGCCTGAGGGTCAGGGGGGCCTCTCGAGGGGGAGACAGTGACATTGAAGTGGGACGTTCAGCTGTGGCATTGGTCTCTCCTTCATGGCTATATCTCAGCTCACCTGCCGCCCAGCAGCGGATATGAGTGAGTGAATGAATGAATGAATGAGTGAATGAATGAATGAGGGAGAGGAAACAGCACATGCAAAGGCCCTGGGACGGGAACATGCTCAGTGTATCCCAGGACCCCATTCTCCCCACAGCCCAGCTCTGCCTCTCTCGGGGGCTCTTGGGCACGGGGCCTGCCCGCTGTGCCCTGGCTGTCCCAGCACAGGAGGGGTACTCAGCTCCCAGCAGGTGATGCTGTCCAGCCCCCCTCCTGCTGGGCCCCGGCAGGCTTTCCGAGTCACACCCGTGGCCCATGGGAGGGGGCAGTGTGCGAGGGAAGGGCGCCAAGCTGCCTGGCGTCCGGTGTGCCTCAGACCGGTTGAGTGACGCTGGCCGGCGTATTCGTTTCCCGGAGCTGCCCTAACGAAGCACCACCACCTGGATGGTCTGAAACAACGGAGATGTCCTCTCTCGTGGTCTGGAGGCGAGAGGTCCAAAGTCAAGGTGCTGACCGAGCCGTGCTCCCTCGAGGCTCTAGGGGAAGGTACTTCCTCGCTCTTCTGGTAGCTGCAGGCATCCCTTACCTGGTGGCCGTGTCACTCCAGTGCCAGCCTCCTTCTCCCGGCTGCCTTCCCTCCGTGTCTCACGCTGTCCTTCCCTAAGGACGTGCCAGTCACATGGGATTATGGACCCACCTCCTCCAGGGTGACCTCATCTTAACCAGTTACATCTGCACCGCCCCCACTTCCAAATAGGACCACATTGTGAGGTCCTGGGGGTTAGGCTCCCAGCATATCCCTTTGTGGGGGCGACACAGTTCAGCCCCAATGGGCAGGTGTGGCATCACCTCTCTGTGCCTCAGTTCTCTGACCTGTAAAATGGGCCCCGGTACTCACAGGGCCCACCTGCCGGGTTGCAGGGAGCCCAGGAGCTGGAGAGCAGATGGCGATGTCCTTGGGCAGAAGGACTTGCCAAGGAAGGCCTGGGTCCCCGGGTGTGGGCCTCTTGCTTGGGGTGCAAGAGTGACCCCTGCTCACTGGGTGAGACGGGGCGGGCGGGTGCTTTTCAGCGTAGCGGGGTGTTTGTGGGTGGCTGGTGTGAAAGCCAGCTCGCTGCCAGGAGCCATTAACAAAAGGCAGGAGATCCCATCTGCGGGGGATGCGAGCAGAGGCTGTGGTTTGGGGAACACGGAGGGGATTCAGGCACTGGGAGAGCCCAGACGACCCTCAGGCCGGAGACACTGGGCGGGAGCCAGGGCTGGGAGCCAGAGCAGCGATGCCTGTTAGAGTCCCCAGGGCTGGAAGGAGCCCAAGCCCTTGACAGGCAGGGGACCAGGCACAGAGAGGGGAAGGGGCTTGCGGAGGGACTTGCGGGAGTTCTCACAACGCTGGGAGCCCCTGTCCCCTCGGCCTCCCCATGGTAGTCCCCTGGGGGAGGGGGGCACCACAGGTGGAGCCACAGGGCTGTGCCCCAGTCCCCAGTCTGAGGCTGCCCCAGACAAAAAGGGATCCTTTTGGAACTTTGAGGGGAATGAGGAAATGTTTTATATCTTAATTGAAGTATCTGTTACACAGGGGTCTACATTTATCTCATGTCAAAGGAGAAAAAAAACCCACAAAACTGGTTTCTAGGGAGAAAATAAACCAAACCAGGAGGGTCAAAGGATGAAGGGGACAGATTAGTTAGAAGGCTACTTACTGCCTTTGTCCAGGTGAGAGATGATAGTGGATCAAACCAGATGGTGATAAGGGGTGAAAGTATTTTACTGTT
>NW_006282381.1:273019-285485 GCF_000327345.1 Myotis davidii
CGCCCTCCCTCCCTGGATGCCAGCCACCTCCTCGCCAGCCTCCCTGCTGCCTCTGTTTAGCCTGACAGCCCTCTCTCCCCTCAGGGGCCAAGGGAGCTTTTAAAATCAGAAAGCAGATCGTGTCACCTGTCTGCTTAAACCTTCCAGGCTTCCGTCAGGCTCAGAATAAAGCCCCAACTCCCTGCAGGGACTCCAGCCCGGAAGCCTGGCTGCTGTTCCCACTCTCTCAGCCAGACGGGAGCATGGGGGCTGCTCCTGACCGTCTTCCCCCTGCAGGACCCCGGCGCTGGCACAGTGCTTGGACCGAGCAATGAGCCTCAGTGTCCTCCTCTGGAAAATGGGGCCATCATGGCCCCACAAGACTGAAGGGTTAGAGACTGCAGGTCGAAGTCAGGGCTCAGAGCACAGAAAGTTGGATTCGTCGTTGTCCCCAAGGGAACACCCTCCTCTCACCTGCCTCTCAGTTTCCTACTCAGCAGTGAGGGCAAGATAGTAGTCAAGGAGTTGGAAGCTGGCCTTTGTCGGTAAGACAGGGGTCCTCAAACTTTATAAACAGGGGACCAGTTCACTGTCCCTCAGACCGTTGGAGCCCCAGTCCCCAGTCTGAGGCTGCCCCAGAGCCCCCTTTGAATGAACCAGATTTTGGTCCATGGCCACGGTCACCATGCCCTCCATCCATTAGCTGGTCCACCCTCCGAGCCTGGCCAGGCCCGCCCCACCCCAAGGTCCCTGAAGTACTCTCCGAATCCCAGAGCACATCCATGCCCTTCCCCGTGGTGTTTCCTGGGAAGCGGGAGGCTGCGAGGCTGGACGGAGAGAGGCTGTAGCAGAAGCAGGTCTGAACCCAGCGCCCCGGTGACCCCCACCCCCAGAGGCAGAGCTTGGTGCTTAGAAGGGGGATCCAGAGAAGAGCCTCCCCCTGGGTGTGGTCTGGTGGAAGCCGGGGCCTCAGGGGGCATGGGGCCATCCCTGCCACAGCCTCCTCCTGTGCGTGCGGCTGTGTCTATATTTATCCCCATAATGGCCCGGCTGCCTGTCGGGATCACGGTGTCTTCTGAGCAGCAGCCAGTGCCTCGGCGAAGGTGGAGCGGTGATTGGAGTTGAGATGCCGCCCCCCACCTTGATGAGAGCACCCGCCTGTTCTCTGGGGGCTGCGCCTGCCTGGCAGAAGCTGGCAGCATTAGGTATGCAGGGAGGCCCAGGGAGTATGAGCAGCTTGGGGTGCACCCCTCCCCCAGAGAACCAGGGCTGTGGGAGGTTGGGGTGATGGGACTGTGGCTGGCGTTAGTATGTGGCTGGAAGGTGGGACCAGGTAAATGTTAAAACCTTTCAGCTCAAGAGATTCCAAGAACCCATGATTCTCATCATTCCAAGATGCCTTGGTTCCTTTCCCCTTCACTCTTCCTCACTCTTTTTCTTTAAAAAAATATATTTTTATTGATTTTAGAGAGAAAGGGAGAGAGAGATAGAAACATCAATGATGAGAGAGAATCATTGATTGGCTGCCTCCTGCACGCCACACATTGGGGATCGAGCCCACAACCCAGGCATGTGTCCTGACCGGGAATTGAACCATGACCTCCTGGTTCATAGGTCGACGCTCAACCACTGAGCCATGCCGGCCGGGCACTCTTCCTCACTTTCAACAAACGTTTGTCTGGCTCCCATGCTCTGCCTCTGTGCTGGGAACAAGAGAGATGAAAATAAGATTCAGTCCCGTCTTTAAGCTCAAGCGAGGGTGACTTTTCCTAAGCTGGTGTTCACAATATGGGGACGTCGTAAGTGATTGGGGCTCAGGAGGGACTGTATAGGGGAGTCCCTGTGTTATTTGTAACATTTTATTCAAGTGCAACCTACAAAATGGAGCAGATTTCCCACAGGTACAACTCAATGACCGTTCGTAAACCCCAAACACCGGTGTTAGCAGCACCCAGACCGAGAAACAGGCACCTGCCTTCACTGTGTGGTGGGACTCCTCCGATCACTGGAAGGCCTTAAAAGCAAAGGCTGAGGTTTCGCCAAGAAAAAGGAATTCAGCGTCAATACTGCAACACAGAAACCTTGCCCAGTTTCCAGGCTGCCTGGCCTGCCCTGCAGATTTCGGAGTCAAGACCACTATATCAACAGTCCCCCGAATTCCCAGCCTCCTGTCTGGCCCATAGATTTCCGCTTGCCAGAGCATCAGCCTGCGGACTGAAGGGTCCCAGGTTTGATTCCGGTCGAGGGCACATGCCTGGGTTGCGGGTTTGATCCCCAGTCAGCAGCATGCAGGAGGGCAGCTGATCAATGATTCTCTCTCATCATTGATGTTTCTGTCTCTCTGTTCCTCTCCCTTCCTTTCTGAAATCAATAAAAATATATTTAAAGTATACATATATACTTATTTAGATATCCTATTGGTTCTGTTTCCTCTGGAAAATCCTGCTATCTGTCATTTGTCTTCCTGGATCTTCTCATCTGGGGAATGGGATGAAGGAGATAACTTAGATCTAGACTCATTCAAGACATGTGACAACCCTGCAGGTTCAGTAAATGCAGCCACCAGGACCCGTGGGACCGATATCTGGTTAATCGGGGGCTCCGGTTGATGGAGTGTTACCTTCTAGGCCGGAGGCTGTGAACTCACAGGCCTGGCCTTTGTGTGCACTTAGCTCACTGCAGGGTCACCAGGCGCTTGTGGAGGCACAGAGAGATCCGTGCCAGTCTCGGGGCTCCGACTGAGCCCGTCTGGGCGGGGACCCTGAGGCTGCCCATCTGGGAGCCACATTTGGAGCAGGGAGAGCCTAGGGCCACCCCGGGGCCTCTGCTGTCAGTGATTAGATCCCACTGAGCAGGACTTGTGGGCAAGGACCCAGCAGCCCTGAGGGTGCTGGAGGCCACAGCCCAGGAGTGTAGCACCCTGGAGGGCTTGTGGGTGCGGGTCTGAGCCTCTTACTCCTTCCCTGCACCCTAGGGCATCACCTTGGCATCCCTGCCAGCTGAGAAGGGGAGCCCAGAGCCACATTTCTCAACCAGTTTAAACTCATGCCCCCCATTACATAAACCATGCACTTCACACATCTCCTGAGGTTTTGACCCGCCCCTCCCCCCGCCCATACATCAAGAATCAGGGATAAGAACACACGTCATGTAGTGTTCTGAGGGCTGTCCCTCACTTAATCCTCACCATGCCCCAAGAAAGCACTCTCATTGTTCCTGTTTTGCGGAGGGGAAACTTGCTTGAGGTCGTGCAGCAGGTGAGCAGAGCCAGGGCTGTCTGAGTCCAGAGTCCGTGTTCCTAACCTCTGCACGGTGCCGGCAGGTTCTGTCTGCAGAGCGGGGAGGCCAGTGTCGCTGGAACAGAGGGAGCGAGGGGAAGGTGGCATGAGGTGGGGTCAGGTTGGGGGTTGGGGGGGGAAGCCACTGGAAGGTTTCCAGGTAGATCTGTGGTAGCATCTGATTTGAATATTTAGAGATTCCCCCTGGCTCTGGTGTGGCAGAGAGTGGGGACTGTCATGGGCCAGTGCATGGCTGAGCGTGAGATGACGGGGCCTGGCCGAGCCAAGGCAGGGACATGGGAGATGAGGTTGCAGCTTGGAGGTGGAATCGGCAGCAGCAGCAGCGGGATAAGGGGGTGAAGGAGAGAGAGAGGTCAAGGGGATGGGTCCTGAGGTCGCTGGCTAAAACCAGAAAGTTCTGGACCTGTGGTTCATGCTGTCCTTCTGCCTAAGTGACAAGATGTCGTCTAAGCTGGGGCCCGTGGACCCTGTGGGGGCCAACACCTGTGTCTTGCTTATTGCTGCTCATTTCAGGGAGCTCAGGAATGTTTGCTGAGTGACTGAATGGGAATCCCTAAGCCCTGCCTTCTCTCTGCCTCAGTGAGCCATCTGTAAGAGACTACTAATTTGTTTCCCTGCCTTCCAGCCCCTTCCCTGGGGGGTCCAGTCACCCCAGAAGGCCTGTGCCCATCTGGGCCAGGAGTCAGCACCATCTGTGAGCAGGCCCTGGCTCCCCGTACCCCCTCTTCAGCCTGAAACCTCAAATTACCTGTGGGGTGGGTGCTGCACCCAGCAGCGTCTCCATCTCACATGGCAGGCCCAGCCCTCCCTTAATGACACCTTGCCCGCCTGCCCTCTTTGCTGGAGTAGGAGGGGAGGGGGCCCGGCCGGCCTGAGCTGTGGTTTCTTTTTCCATTGCGTCAGGCCTCAGGGTCCCGCCCGCCCGCCTGCCCACCGCTGGGCTGGCGCAGAGGGGCCCACTCTGGCCAGGCCCGCCCCAACTCTGGACATGATGTGCTCTCCGTTTCGGGGATCCAGAGGCTTCCAGCCAGAGGGTGAGTTGGGGCTGGGGGACCTGCCCCGAGCTGGGGGAGGAGCGCCCCTGCCCTGCCCACCCATCGCTCACCGGCTCAGCTCGCTTGCTCACTCTGGGGCCTGGGAGCTGATCTCTCGGGAGCGGCAGTGGCTCAGGGAGCCCAGCCCAGCCAACCCTCCCTGTGACCTGCCCTCCTGCCCCTGCCCTCAGCCAGGCCCAGCCAGTGAGGGGCAGGAGGACAGGTGAGTGATGATGGTGACTGGGACCGGGTGTGGGGGGAGGGGAGAAGTGGTCCCAGAGTGTTCATACTAGAGCTCGTCTTTGCATGTGCTCTTCGGGGACATGTGTGTACGTGCCTATGTGACCATACACACGTGTATACATGTGCAAGGAAGTGCACGGACCTGAGTGTGTGTCCCTGGGACACCCCCCTCCCCCAGGATGAAAACAGAGCTGTCTGACTTGGCAGCAGGGGGGACGGTGGCCCAGGGGGCATCTAGCATGCCAGGAAGGGAGCCTGTGAGGTGGAGAGGAGGTGGGGAGCTGGGATGCACCCTATCAGTGATGATGGGAGATGCAGGGGTGTAGACAGGGTGACCCTAGAGAAACTGCTGACCTTGGGCACTCTGCACCCCCCCTAGCCTTTCGCCTGGCTGACTCCCCAGCTCTGCCCAGCTGGGTCCTAGTGACCCCACCCTGGTATATAGAAAGCCCAGCGTTGGCCTGGGAGCCTGGAGACCCTGCCCACATCCTGCCTCTGCTGTTTCCTGGCCCGGCCACCTCGGGCAGGTGACTTCTGTTCTCTCTCGGCCTCAGTTTCTACATCTGTAGAATGGGTGACTGTCGTGCCCCACCCCCACCTCTGGCATAAGCAGGCATTCTCTCAGCCACAAGGCAAGATGTCCATTTTGGACATGGCTCTCCCCCACCCTCCGGGGGTCATGCTCACCCCTCCCCCACTGGGCACGGCACCCAGCTGCTCGTAGTGAAGGGGAGTGCGTCTTCCAGCCCCTCCATGGAAACTAATTTTTACACGAGGAGAATAAATCCTGCCGGCAAATTGCAGCGCTGCCCTGCCACTCTGGGCTCATGTGATGATAATGAGGTTCTATCCCAGTGATGGCGAACCTATGACATACGTGTCAGAGGTGACACACGAACTCATTTTTTTGGTTGATTTTTCTTTGTTAAATGGCATTTAAATATATAAAATAAATATCAAAAATATAAGTCTTTGTTTTACTATGGTTGCAAAGATCAAAAAATTTCTATATGTGACATAGCACCAGAGTTAAGTCAGGGTTTTTCAAAACGCTGACACGCCGAGCTCACAAGGTTCGCCATCACTGCTCTAGGGACAGACGGTAAGGGGAGGGGATGAGCACCGGCTTTGTCCCAGTCCAGATCCTCTCATGCGGGGCAGGCCTGGAGGCGCTGCCTGGAGGGGGCCAGGGGCCTGGCGCCTGCCCCGCACTCACCTGCAGACGGCCTGAGACTGCCCCGATGCCCCCTGAGGGGCTGGCACTCAGAGTGGCCTGTGCCAGGGCCGGAGGGAGGGGGAGGGCCCAGCACTGCCGCTGTGGCTCCGTCCTCCCTGCCTGGATGCCAGCCACCTCCTCGCCAGCCTCCCTGCTGCCTCTGTTTAGCCTGACAGCCCTCTCTCCCCTCAGGGGCCAAGGGAGCTTTTAAAAACAGAAAGCAGATCGTGTCACCTGTCTGCTTAAACCTTCCAGGCTTCCGTCAGGCTCAGAATAAAGCCCCAACTCCCTGCAGGGACTCCAGCCCGGAAGCCTGGCTGCTGTTCCCACTCTCTCAGCCAGACGGGAGCATGGGGGCTGCTCCTGACCGTCTTCCCCCTGCAGGACCCCGGCGCTGGCACAGTGCTTGGACCGAGCAATGCTCAGTACACACTCCAGCGGGAGTGAATGAGCCTCAGTGTCCTCCTCTGGAAAATGGGGCCATCATGGCCCCACAAGACTGAAGGGTTAGAGACTGCAGGTCGGAGTCAGGGCTCAGAGCACAGAAAGTTGGATTCATCGTCATTCCCAAGGGAACGCCCTCCTCTCACCTGCCTCTCAGTTTCCTACTCAGCAGTGAGGGGGCCAGATAGTAGTCAAGGAGTTGGAAGCTGGCCTTTGTCGGTAAGACAGGGGTCCTCAAACTTTATAAACAGGGGGCCAGTTCACTGTCCCTCAGACCGTTGGAGGGCCGGACTATAGTTTTAAAAAAAACTATGAACAAATTCCTATGCAAACTGCACATATCTTATTTTGAAGTAAAGAAACAAAATGGGAACAAAGACAATATTTGTATTTGCATGTGGCCCGCGGGCCGTAGTTTGAGGACCCCTGAGGTAAGAGTTACTTGTCCACAGGGTGGTGGGCCTGTGTTAGCTAAACATGTACCAGTGGAAATAAGATCTGATCACAGGCGTGTCCAAGACTGTGTCCTGCTGTCTCGTGGGCAGATGAGGAAACTGAGGCTCAGAGAGCCCGAGGGCGTGTCCACAGGGCCCGCGACCTGTGGGACCAGAGCTCCCGGCCGCCCCTTGAGGCGGGCTTCTCCGCACTTGCTCCAAATGAACACCTTGCACTTGGACAGAAAGAGCTGCTTAAAGCGAGCAGTGCTAGTAATTAGCCTGACGGTGGGAGGGGTGCATAAGGCCCAGTGCATGGCATCTTGGGAAGTTGGGTACAATGAAAGGGTAAACTCTATGGTGAGGATAAGGACCAACTCGTGGAAGATCTGAGTGAGGTGGAGGGTTTATTTGTTCATGATTTATACACTCAAGCCTTTTTTAAAAAAATTCTATTTGCCTTAGCTGGTTTGGCTCAGTGGATAGAGCGTTGGCCTGTGGAGTGAAGGGTCCTGGGTTCAATTCTGGTCAAGGGCACATGCCCGGGTTGTGGGCTTGATCCCCAGTCGGAGGCATGCAGGAGGCAGTCGATCAATGATTCTCTCTCATCGTTGATGTTTCTCTCTCTCTCTCCCTTCCTCTATGAAATCAATAAAAATATATTTTAAAAAAATTCTATTGATCTTCAGAGAGAGAGGAAGGGAGGGGAGGAGGGGGGAGAAAGAGAGAGAGAGAAACATCAATGTGAGAGGAAACATTGATTGGCTGCCTCCTGCACACCCCCTACAGGGGATGGAGCCACAACCTGGGCATGTGCCCTGACCAGGAATGGAACCGTGACCTTTTGGTGCACGGGATGAGGCCTAACCCACTGAGCCACACCATCCGGGGCACACTCATGCTTTTATTTTTATTTGAATATATACTGCGTGCATCCTATGCACCAGTCACATGCTTAGGCCAGGGGTACAGGATGAGCGAGATAGACCATGAGCAAGGTCAAGTTTTGGATACGTTGCCAGAAGTGAGCTTCCGAGTGGCCAAAGCAATGAGGGAACCCTGTCGTTCCAAGCTCCGCTTTAGCCACAGGATGCCAGCGTGTGAACTGCTCGGGAGAAGCCCAGCTTTTCCTGGTAAAACGAATGTCTGGGATGCCCCCGCCAGTGTGATCTGTTGCTGATCCGACGGGGGCAGCGTGGACCTGTGTGTATCCCATAGGTAAAAACTGGCCAGAGCAGAGAGTAACTCCAAAGACACACTGAACACATTGGCCAGAGTCCCTCATTTCCTGCGTCCTCCTTTCTCCGGTCTTTTGCCCACATATAGGCCCCTCACACACACACACACACACACACACACACACACACAGTTTCCTCATCTCTCTCTACCCACATCCTGTCTCTCTACCCAGGTGGTGTGGTAGATGTCGGTTCCCCCTCTCTGACCCCCCACTCCTATCCCCGCAGACTGCCAGGAACTGTTGCCGCCACCGCCGCCACCCCCCATGGCCCACATCCAGGGGCAGGGCGCCCCGGCCGCAGGGGCCGCCCCCATGGGCTCCCAGTACTGCGTGTGCAAGGTGGAGCTGTCTGTGAGCGGCCAGAACCTGCTGGACCGGGACCTCACCTCCAAGTCCGACCCCTTCTGCGTCCTCTTCACCGAGAACAATGGCCGGTGGATTGAGGTGAGCCCCTCCATGCGTGTCTGTGATGGGGCGGGGGGGTGGCTAGGTGTCTGGGGAAGGGGCTTCTCCTGGATCCTGGGGCCTCCCAGCCAGGCCCTTGGAGGTAATTGGAGTGTGGGCTGGGGACTTCTTAGAAAATTGTTACTCTTAAAATTAAATTTTAACCCGGCTGGAGTGAGTGGCTCAGTGGCTGAGTGTGAACCTATGAACCAGGAGGTCAGGGTTTGATTCCTGGTCAGGGCACATGCCCGGGTTTCAGGTTCCATCCCCAGTACGGGGCGTACAGGAGGCAGCTGATCAATGATTCGCATCATTGATGTTTCTATCTCTCCTCCTTTCCTCTCTGAAATCAATAAAAAAAATTTTTTTTAAATTAAAATTTATTTAAATATTACTTCAAATATATTTGTATTTAAATTACTATAATTATAACTCATAGATTTAGATTTATACATATACAATTCGTGCACCGCTGGGGTCATTCGCTGTGGCCTGCACCCTCTCGCAATCTAGGACCCCTCAGGGGGATGTCGGATGGGCCGACACTGGCAGTCCGACATCCCCCAAGGGATGTAGTAGTGCGAGAAGCGGCAGGCGGCTGGGGCACCGCTCCTGCTCATCCCGGCGTCGCTGCACCTGCCACCACCAGCCACTTGTAGTGCTGCCGCAGAGGCAGGAGAGACTCGTGCTGCTGCAGGTGTGCTTGCCAGCTGTGAGCCTGGCGCCTGGTGCCCGTTGGTCAGGTGAGCAGCACTCCCACTGTGGGAGCACGCTGACCACCAGGGGGCAGATCCTGCGCTGAGCGTCTGCCCCCAGTGGTCAGTGTGCGTCATAGCGACCAGCTTGTTGTCCGGGTGACTGGTCGCTTAGGCTTTTATATATATAAATAATTTTATATTTATTATTTTATATTGTAATATTTTAATTATTATATATATAGTTAAAACCTTAGAGTTTTATAAAGTGCTTGCTTCCACTTTTAAATAACTTACCCCACTTATTCCTAAACGAACACACAGTGAGGGGCAAACAGGGATGGGGGACCCAGGCTTTAGTCTCAATGCTGGACCAAGGCCCAGTTCTGTCACTCCTTGCTGTGTGGCTCTGAGCAGGTGGCTGTCCCTCTCTGAGACTGTCTCATCTGTGAAGTCACAGCCAGGCACGTCGGAACTGGCCTGAGAACTTTGTACTGGGGAGCGATGCAGGTTGAGGAAGGACATTGAGAAATCCAAACTGTTAAGACTTTCCAGTCTTAACTACTGCTTCAGTCCTATTCCCTAAAGGGTCTATGTTCATTGTAGTAAATTTAGAAAAGCCAGACGGACTGGAAGAAGAAAGTCAGAATAGTGGGGAGCCTGCCTGTGAGGGAGAGCCTCTGTTAAAAGTTGGGTACCCCCACCCTGGCTGGTTTGGCTCAGTGGATGGAGTGTCAGCCTGAAGGCTGAAGGGTTCCGTGTTCGATTTCCGGTCAAGGGCATGGACCTCCGTTTCAGGCTCAATCCCTGGGCCAGGCGGGAGGCAAACAATCGATGTGTTTCTCACATCGATGTTTCTCTCTCTCTCTGTCTCTCCGCCTCCCTTGCACTGTCTCTAAAAATCAATAGAAAAATACCCTCTAGTGAGGATTTTAAAAAAGCTGGGTACCCAGCTTCCAGATAGTTTTATATGAGTATAGATTTTCCAAAATATGTATCTGTTTGTCATTGTAATTAACCAGGCCACAGGGGACGTCCCTCTGGACATACTGTGGTTGACAAAGACTTTCCACAGATGTTGGGTCCTTATGAAGCCAAAGAAATGGTGCTGAGACTGTGGACCCATTTTACAGAGGGACAACTGGGGCCCAGAGCCAGTAGGGACTTCTCTGTGTCACCCAGTGCTTTGGAGATGCCGCCAGAATTGGGAGGTGGGACGTGGGGTCAGTTGAGGAGTCCTGGAGGGGGGTGGGTAGCTCCAGGCATGAGGCCAACCCATTTGGAGTATCCTGTGCCCTCTGCCAGGTCCCTAGAACCCGTGCCCCCCACCTTCCTTGACTATCCCCCTCCCACCCTGGCCAGCCACCCTGGCTAAAAATAGCCCAAGATCAAGACCTCTGCCTGCTGCTCCAGCCCTTGGAAATGGACTGGGTGGGAGAAAAAATCAACACAGCCCAAGCCCCAAAATAGACAGTCACCCAGACTCGCGGTTTGGGGCCTCCGTGTGGAGCGGCCAGAGGGCAGGGTTCCTGTCCCAGCCCCACCACTAACCCACAGTACGGGCCCTGTCCTCACCCAGGCCTGGTTTCCACAGTGGGTGGGACCTCTGTGGCTGCACAATTCCAGTATTGACATTCCAGGATTCCGTACAAGGCACAGACATCTGCCCTTGGGGGGATGGGGAGCCCCACTCCCTCCCCCTAGGGATCCCTCCTCCCTGTGGCCTCTCTCAGCTTCCATGTAAAATGTGGCGTGAAAAAGGGATCCTCTCAAAATAAAAAGAACTAAAACCACAGAGAGTCAAAGCCTTCATTTTACAGAAGTGGAAACCGAGGCACAGATGAGGAGGGGGGACTTGCCTTCTGTCACTTCTCCAGGTATGGAGCCAGGGCCAGAGAGTTATGCGTGTGGGGGCTGGAGTCAGACCTGGGTTCAGATCTTGGCCCTGCCCCTCTAGCTGTTCCACTTTGGGTCAGTCACTCAGCCTCTCTGTGCTTAAGTGTCCTCTGTGAGCTGAGAGCAATGCTCGCTGCAGCCGTCCAGGTAACTGGCCAAGTGCCTGGTACAGAGTTCGGTGTCCGCGAGTCGGCAGAGTGATTTCCAGCAGCCCGAGGAGGGTTGAACTCTGACCCCCGCTTCCCTGCCTCCCCGCCAGTACGCCAGGACAGAAACCGCCATCAACAACCTCAACCCCGCTTTCTCCAAGAAGTTCGTCCTCGACTACCACTTTGAGGAGGTGCAGAAGCTCAAGTTCGCCCTGTTCGACCAGGACAAGTCCAGCACACAGCTCGATGAGCACGATTTCCTGGGCCAGTTCTCCTGCAACCTGGGCGTGGTGAGCTGGGCCCTGCAGGTGGACATAGTCCCTACCCTCCCTGATGTCACCCTGCTCCCAAGGACAGGGCAGGTCCTTGGACAGAGTCTCTCCTGCCTGGCTCCGGAGGTGGCATCACAAAGACAGATAGCTTGAGGGGCCAGCGGGCAGAAAAGGGGGGGCAGTAGCCTGGTGGGTTCGGGGCCAGGTGATGGGCTCGCATTAGACGCCACTGAGCACAGTGCCAGCCAGATGTTGCCACACGGAAAAGGGCCCCCACATGGCCAGAGCTACTGATTGTTAGAAGCCATCAAGCGAGGTCTTGACTCTGGGGTAGGAGGGTCCCCCCAGAAACCAAGACACCCAGGGAAGTCCTACTCTGGGATGGGCCTGCTGTGTGACCTTGAGCAACTTCCTTTCCCTCTCTGGGCCGCCCTTCCCCATCTCGCTCAGTCCTTGGTGAACTTAGGGAGGTTGGGGGTTTGCAGGGCGAGGGGCCTCTGACACAATCATCCTTTATGACTGTGTACCCTTAGACAAGCCCCAGCCCCTTCTGGGCCTCGATGTCCCCGTATTTCACCTGGGGATAATGTTGACTGCCCAGCTGACGGGGATGGTGAGGGAATAAAATTAAAATTCCTTGGAGAGGTCCCAGTGGAGACTGAAATGCCCTGGGCCTTCAAGAGGTGATGCTCAATGAAAAAAGCAAGGGTCCCACAGTTATGTAAGAAGTGGGGTGCGTCCATCAGGGTTCCCGCCGGCCTGTGTGTCCCCACCCTCAAAAGGTAACTGACACCAGAGCTTAAGGCCCAGTGGTCAGCGGCAGGGAACTGACACGGGAGGGGAATCCTATGCAGGACCGGACACCAGCCAAGCAGGGCCACCCCAGCCTGGAGGGAGGGGCAGGGCAGGAAGTGTGGGCAGGGCTGGTGAGAGAGAGCTGTGGCTTCGACTGCAGCGGAGCCAGGGCAAGGAAAACAGCTCCTGCCAGCCCTCAGCCAGCCTCCTCCCGCCTGCTCTCCCGGCTCCTGCTGGCACCCCCACTGGCTGAACCCCCACAAGCCAGAGCAGGGGGGGGGGGAAGGGGGGGGCTCTGGGCCCCCAGGGACACAGAGGAGGCGGAG
>NW_006282381.1:286032-292906 GCF_000327345.1 Myotis davidii
GGCTTCTGCGGGCTGCCCTCCCCCATCAATGGGCCGCTTCCCTGGCAGATAATTACCAGCTTTGTTTGGAGTAAAAAGGCCCAACTTACAACTTAGCAACAGGTCTCTTAGCAACGGGCTCCCAGCTCCACACATGATGCATACGGGGCCGCCAAGCTGCGGGTAGCGGGGTTGTCAGATGCCCCCATCCCCCCAGCCTCCTACTCCGGGGGCAGGTGCGCTCCTACTCTGGAGGCCTCCAGAGCCCTCCCAGCGCCCCCTCCCAGCGCCCCCTCCCTGCCCCGGCCCCTGCCTGTCCTCCGTTGGGGGTCTTTCAGGGGCGCCTTGCCAGGCAGAAATGGGCCTGTGGTTGCAGCGCGCAGTGATTCTGCGATGCGCAGTGATGGGCGCGGTGCGCAGTGATTCAATGATTGTTGCTCTGGTCCTTTGCGGGATGAGCTCCTGCGTCCTCCCAGCTTCCAAGAAGCCGGAGAAACCCCCTTTGGCAGATGAGGGGACTGGAGCCCAGAGAGGAGGCGCCCTGGGGCGGGCCAGCTAGTGAGATTCTCTCCTGGAATGACCCCTTCAGACCCCAGGCACTGACCAGTGGAGGGCAGGCGGAGGGCCGGTCCTCGGTGTGTTCACTCCGATTCATCTGTTCTGGAGCCTCCCTGGCTCCTAAGGGCCGCGGAGCCTTGCGGTCAAGGCTGTGAGGGACCCGCCGCCCCCACCTTGCTTTCTTGCCTCGGCTCTTTTACCCCCTTCCTGTATGCTCCTTGGGGTGGAGGCAACTGAATTCTTGCACACCTTGCACATACCCCCCAGACCTTATCCACTGTCCTGCCGCCTGGCAAGGCCTCTCCCCACCTCCCTCCACCTCTTGGGGTTCAGAACCTCCCCACACCTGGCCTTCACAAGCCAGCTCCCCTCCTGCTGGAAGCTGCCCAGGTGGACCCCACCGGCCTGAGGTGCCATCCCCCAAGCATTTCCCCCTGTCCCAGCTAGGCCTCAGTTCCCTCCTCCGTGCAATGGGTGCAGCAATGGGACCCACCCTACAGGGTGCTGAGCGTGTCTCAGCTGGAGGAGGAGAAGGGGAGGCAGGTGCCCAGCCTGGCCCGTGTGTGGTTCGGCATGTTCCGGCGAGGCCATCCTAGAGGTGGGGGGAGGGGAAGCCCTAGCCCAGAGGGGACCCAGCCCACTGCACTGCTGTGGACCCGAGGGCCTGCTGGGCCATGCAGGGGACAGAGAGAGAGAAAGGCCCGGAGAGGGCGCCTGGCAGTCCCAGGGAGACCCAGCTGGTCCATCACTGTTTGGCTGGGGCCAGAGAGCCATCATGGTGATGGGGGAGGCGTGGGGAATGGATGACAGTGTGAGTGGAGAGAGCAGAGGGAGCTCAGGTGGCTTCCATCCCTGCCCTGGGCCTCAGTTTCCCCAGCCGCATAGTGAAGTGGCTGGAATTCCTGACCCCGTGGTGTTTGGTTCCTGGGGTGTGAGGGGGCCCAGGACCTCTCCTCAGGGCTCAAGACCACCCCTCCCGCCTGGTGCCTGCTTTATCTGCCCTCGCCATCCCTCTCTTGAGCCACATGGGGTCCCTTTTTGATTCCTCATATCCAGAGGGGTTACCCCACTTTCCGAAGATGGAAACGGAGGTGTTGGGAAGACAAGAGACTTGTTCAAGTTCACTTGGCACTATCCCTCCCCTCCGTTCCCCCTCATAACTCTGGAGAGTTAACTCCTGGGGCACCCTATGCCCACCCTGCCCGGCAGGAGGCTGGGGGAGTGTGAGGCACAGGTGCTGAGTCGCCCCCCACCCCCCATTCCTCTGGCTTCACAGATCGCTGCCCAGGAGCTGTCAGTCTCCTCAGGGCTCAAGACCACCCCTCCCGCCTGGTGCCTGCTTTATCTGCCCTCGCCATCCCTCTCTTGAGCCACATGGGGTCCCTTTTTGATTCCTCATATCCAGAGGGGTTACCCCACTTTCCGAAGATGGAAACGGAGGTGTTGGGAAGACAAGAGACTTGTTCAAGTTCACTTGGCACTATCCCTCCCCTCCGTTCCCCCTCATAACTCTGGAGAGTTAACTCCTGGGGCACCCTATGCCCACCCTGCCCGGCAGGAGGCTGGGGGAGTGTGAGGCACAGGTGCTGAGTCGCCCCCCACCCCCCATTCCTCTGGCCTCACAGATCGCTGCCCAGGAGCTGTCAGACAACCGCGTCATCACACTGAGTCTGGCGGGCAGGAAGCTGGACAAGAAGGTGAGGGAGGCGGAGGGGGGGGTTCTCCTTCCGGGAGCAGTCACCCTCCCCAGCCCCAGGGTTGTGTGGCCTAGACCTGGAACTTCTGGCCGCCACTGTCATCACCCCCCACCGAGGGACAAGCCCATAGCACAGGGCTGTACTGGCCACCCCCACGTAGGACCTCTTCACCACTGAGGTAGTGAGTTTCCCATCACTTAGAAGTATTCAAGACGTGGCTCCTTGTCAAGAGCCACTCTTTGGGAACTCCCTACCTCACTTTGTGTAAATGCTAGGATTCTTACAGTAACCTACGGGGCCCCACCTGGTGTGTCCGCAGCCCCGACCCTCTGACCTCACCCGTTTCACTCTCCTCATTGTCATTCCGCTTCAACCAGATCAGCTCCTCCTTGTCCCAGAATTACACGAGGTGCGCTGCTGCCTCAGGACCTTTGCACATGCTGTTCCCTCTGCCTGCAATGGTCTTTTCCTTCAATATTCTCATGATGGCTTCTCGCCTCCATCACGCCTTTGCTCTTGTGTCACCTCCTCAGCAAGGTCTTCCCCAAAACTGGAATGGTCCCCAATTCCGCCCCACCCTTGCTTTACTTGTCTTCTTAATACTAATTGCTGCCTGATATACATTATTATTTATTTTCTGGCTCCCCCACTTGATTATAGATTCTTTAGAGCGACACTCTTAAGTCAATGGATTTTAAAAGGATAGCATATCCCATCGGTAATGTGCTTGGGAGAGTTGCCATTTTTCAGATTCCCACTAAATAAATGAGAATCATGTCCTGCCAGGGGCCTCCCCTGACCCTGGGAACAACCACCCTTTTGAAGTTCTGCCTGGCCTACAGAAGCTGGCCTCCTGCTCCCGCAGCTCCACCCTCAGGGGCTCCAAGTACAAGTGTGGGAACCCCGGGGTGGGGTGGTTTCTCCAGGAGGCAGTAGGTCCCAGGGGCTGCAGCAGCTCTGGCCTCTCGCTGAGCCCCGCAGAGGCCGAGGGGAGGGGGCCAGGCTGGCTCTGCCCACAGCCGCCCCCTGACCCTGGGCGGGGGAGGCAGCCGGCCACAAACCCCCTCCCGGCTGAATGTGGCAGCTGCGCCCCCCTCCCCTGCACCTCCTGCTCCCTCCAGGACCTCTTCGGGAAGTCGGACCCATTCCTCGAGTTCTATAAGCCCGGGGATGATGGCAAGTGGATGCTGGTCCACAGGACGGAGGTGGGTGCGGGGGGACCCGGGGGTCTCTAAGCCGGTGGGTCTCCAATCGGGGGGTCTCTAAGCCAGTGGGTCTCCAGTCCAGCTGCCCACAACGACTGAGAGAGGGCTGTGGACTTGTTCTCCCTGCCACAGGGATGCCCACTTCCGTCCTCAGAGTGTGGCTGTGGGTCTCTCCATCTTGCCACTCCCCGTCCCCACTGGGCTGCTCTGACCCCAGCGCACTGCTGTTCCCTGGCCCAGGCCCACCCTTGCCAAGTACAAGTGTGGGAACCCCGGGGTGGGGTGGTTTCTCCAGGAGGCAGTAGGTCCCAGGGGCTGCAGCAGCTCTGGCCTCTCGCTGAGCCCCGCAGAGGCCGAGTTCCCTGGCCCAGGCCCACCCTTGCCCCTCACTGCCCTGCAGGTGATCAAGTACACGCTGGACCCTGTGTGGAAACCGTTCACCGTGCCACTGGTGTCCCTGTGTGATGGGGACCTGGAGAAGCCCATCCAGGTGAGGGGGCCCTGGGAACCCTGCTCCCCACGCTGCCAGCTGCAGCCTTCCCGTCTACCCGAGGCGTCCTGGGTGCCCTGGCAAAGCTCTTTCTTTTTTTAAAATATTTTTATTGATTTCAGAGAGGAAGGGAGAGGGAGAGAGAGAAACATTAACGATGAGAGAGATCCTACTAGGGATCGAGCCCACAGCCTGGGCATGTGCCCTGGCCAGGAACCGAACCATGACCTCCTGGTTCATAGATCAATGCTCAACCACTGAGCCACGCCAGTCAGGCCTAGGCAGTTCCTGTCCTCTGAAGCGTGGCTGTGGGTCTCTCCATCTTGCCACTCCCTGTCCCCACTGGGCTGCTCTGACCCCAGCACACTGCTGTTCCCTGGCCCAGGCCCACCCTTGCCCCTCACTGCCCTGCAGGTGATCAAGTACACGCTGGACCCTGTGTGGAAACCGTTCACCGTGCCACTGGTGTCCCTGTGTGATGGGGACCTGGAGAAGCCCATCCAGGTGAGGGGGCCCTGGGAACCCTGCTCCCCACGCTGCCAGCTGCAGCCTTCCCGTCTACCCGAGGCGTCCTGGGTGCCCTGGCAAAGCTCTTTCTTTTTTTAAAATATTTTTATTGATTTCAGAGAGGAAGGGAGAGGGAGAGAGAGAAACATTAACGATGAGAGAGATCCTACTAGGGATCGAGCCCACAGCCTGGGCATGTGCCCTGGCCAGGAACCGAACCATGACCTCCTGGTTCATAGATCAATGCTCAACCACTGAGCCACGCTAGCCAGGCAGCTCTTTCTTACTCAGATGGAGAGAGAACCCATCTGGGGGGAAGGGGAGGAGACCCGGGTCCTGGCCCTGGGTCTGCCCAGCCCCTGAGTGACCTGGGCAGTGCCGGGCAGCTTTGTGGGTCCCTTCTCTAAAACAGGGTGACTGTCCTGTTGTCCCCGAGGGGTTTGCTCAGGGAGCTGAGAGGGGCTGGAGGGCTCCTCTTTGGGGGGCAGCTCTGGGGTGACCTCACTGGACCCACCCCAGGTCATATGCTACGACTATGACAACGACGGGGGCCACGATTTCATCGGCGAGTTCCAGACCTCGGTGTCACAGATGTGTGATGCTCGCGATGGCGTTCCGGTAAGAGGGGTGCGTGTGTGTGACCCCAAGACCTCCGCAGGGGCCAGGGAGGGGGCACAAGTTTTGGAATCAGGCAGATGGAGCTCGATTTTACTTCTCCGGCTGTATGACCTTGAATAAGACATCCAACCTCTCTGGGCCTCAGTTTCCCCATCTGTCAAATGGGGATGGAGTAGAGTGGGAATTAAATGAAATAATACAGGGAAAGTGCCTAGCACATAGCGAGCACTCAGGAACTGCCCATATAACTGACCCCGAGAAGCCAGACCCTGGGTGCCAGTTCTGGGCTCATGAGTGGATAGGGCATGGACGTGTTATTTTGGGGTCGGGGTAGAGGCAGCTCTCCTACCTTGGGGAGCCACAGTTTGGTGTGAACCCAGGTGTCAGGACTCATTTCTGGGTGTGGACATCCAGGAAGACTTCCTGGAGGAGGCATGCTACCCCTGGTCGATGCTGTGGAGGGGATTCTGGGGTCCAGAGGAGGGTCAGTCCCCAGGCAGGCCCTGAGGTGAGCTTCTCTCCCTCCTCCCAGCTGGAGTTCGAGTGCATCAACCCCAAGAAGCAGAGGAAAAAGAAGAACTATAAAAACTCGGGCATTATTATCCTGCGATCCTGCAAGGTGAGCCAGCGGGGAGTGGGGGAGGCACAGGGCAGGGCCGGTGAGCCTGCGTGCCAATCCTGGTTCTGCCAATCCCGGTCCTGGCTCTGTGACTTTCAGAACTGAACCTATCTGGGCCTCAGTTTCCTCGTCTATAGAATGGGGGTGTTGATGAGGTAAAGCATGGGAAGGGTTAGTCTCATATCACATCCCCGGGCGGAGGTCTTGGAGGACATGCGATGACCCTATAACATTACCCATAATTTTATGGACCACATAACAGCTGGAGATGTTCTCTGTCATACCATTAGTAGGTGTAACTGATGTGCTGGGTCCTGGGACCCCGCCTGCAAGGGACACAGAGGAGGCGGAGAAGCGCAGGGAGGGGACTGGAGAGAGACCCGCGTAGGGGAGTGGAACATGCTCCTACGGGCACAGGAACCCTGGCCTTTCCCCTAAGAAGCAGAGCCAGGGTGGCCCCCGAAGGGTGTGGGGCGGAGTGGGCAGAGGTGGCGGGAAGGCGGCCTGGCACTGTGGCCCCTTTTCCCTTCATGCTGATCGCTGACGCAGGTGTGACTGTATTTCCTGGGCAAACCAGTGAAAATACGGAGACAGTTGGAGCCTCTTCGTCAAGGGAGGGTGAGGTCGGTTGGATGGCTTCAGGGGAGGCAGTTAGGGGGCTAAACCCCCCACAGTTGTCTCCAGACGTGAGCCTTGAAGAGCCTTTTCCTGGGGCAGCCGGGTCGTGGGAGTCGGGCTGCTGGGCTCCCATCCAGCTCTGGGACCTCAGGCGAGTGTCTTAACCTCTCTGGGCCTCCGTCTCCCGGCAGCCCAGTGGGGTTAGCAGTCGCTGCCTTCTGCCTCCCTTGAGCATCACGCAGCGGGAGGTGTCGCCAGCGCCTGGCATGGAGCAGCGAGCTGTGAGTGCTTGAGCATCTTTCCTCTTCGCCAACCCTCACGGAGCTCCCCGCTCCCCTCTCTCCCCTCAGATCGTCTCCAACAAAAAGATCACTCGGCCTCTGCTGCTGATGAATGACAAGCCTGCCGGGAAAGAGCAGTCGCCCTTCTGCCTCCCTTGAGCATCACGCAGCGGGAGGTGTCGCCAGCGCCTGGCATGGAGCAGCGAGCTGTGAGTGCTTGAGCATCTTTCCTCTTCGCCAACCCTCACGGAGCTCCCCGCTCCCCTCTCTCCCCTCAGATCGTCTCCAACAAAAAGATCACT